>NW_010305883.1:0-539 GCF_000700745.2 Antrostomus carolinensis
CCCAATCTATTCTATGATTCTATGAAATAGTGGGATGACTAATGATAACAGACCGCTGACAGGGGAACAGACCAAGGACTGAACCAGGACACGTCTTGTGACCCTGTATCCTGTTGGTACTGCAGCTTTGCTAGTGTCATTTTCTTAATGGTAACTTGAGATTAATGTAACCACTCATTTGTCTTAAATGATGAAAGGAGCTGAAATTCTGATCCTTTTTCTTGACCTAATTACAATAGTAATGAAATAATCTGTTGGTACTTGATAGTGGCTTTAATTGTGATCAGGAACATTTTTCTTCTGTCGAATCTAGTGGAATAACCTGAGCTATTCAATACTAAGAGATGCGGTATTTAGATTTCTCAAAATCAGATTTTGTATTTCACAAGGGTACACGATACCAAAATGCAGCAGTGGGCTGGATGGACCCAGACACCTGCAGAATTGTATTTCATGTCCTCTCTTCTGTGTCAGACATTTCGGGATGTGGTTTGTGGGTCTTAACCGCCACATGGTTGCTCTGGCTGCTTTCCAGGGAA
>NW_010305883.1:562-6842 GCF_000700745.2 Antrostomus carolinensis
TTTTACATAAGCATGGGTATGTCAAGCACAGGCCCTCTTCTGTGACCTCACCATGCTGAAAATTTCCCTTAAAAGTAGTTGTAGTTCAGTTTCCTTGAGACTTAGAATTATTGGATAAATATTGCATGTGCAATTCTTTTAAAATTTCACTTTAAGTACATTGGATAGCAAATTTTTGATAATTCACTGCTATTGTGAAATAAGTTAAATTGTTCTCTTGAAAAAAAAAAAATCAAGTATGGTTCAAGAGAGTCATTAGCAAAGAATATTTGGATTTTCAAATTGAGGAAAAAAATGTCTTCCATCGTACATTCAAGTCAAGTTAAATTGAATGCCAATATGTAGTATAAATATAGATATATTTTTCATTTGTACAGCCAGCCAGTGTTTCTTTCAGCATAGCTCTCTGCAACTAAAAGGTGGGTGAAACTTCTTAAATAAACACTCATTTTTTTTTTTTCCCCTCTGAAAAAAACAGAGTAAGCATTAATCGTAAGTCTTGGCAATTAATTTTAAGGGAGCAAAAAACAGAATTGGAGAAATTTTTTTTTAAAGTTTAAAATTAAAGGTGTCTTTGATACCAGTGTCTTGAAATTACTTTGCACTTATTGTAATTGTCAATAAATGTAGATGTTATTGCTTATAAGACCAGATCAGTGTTCTGTGAAGTTATATGTTAAACAGATTCCTATGAAGAATCTTAATTCCATAAAATAACCTCAGCAAATATGCTAGTTTTATCAAGACCTTTTTTTTTGGTAGTGCTAGGGAGAAGAGAGCAGGTCTCTGGAGTAAACTGGAGGGACTCTTGTGTTTGTCAAGGCTGTGGGCTAGGGACTTGGAAGTTACTTGTTCCAAGTGTTTTAATTTCTTAATTTTTGCTTTTCCATCTTTCTCCTGCTAAAACCTGAGAAAGTTTTATTTTATTGTTGGATGGGAGACACTTAAAAAAGAACAAATATGAACTCCCCTGCTTGACTGTATTGATCTCTGTGGCTTCCACAGCCAAGTGATTGATTCTTTCCCATGTTGGGGTTTGTGATGCAGTCCTGCAAGGCCACTATGAACTCAGTGTGGGAATTATGTCGATGAGTTTACTGAAAATGGAGCTGTGACTTCCACAGCTGAGCTCAAACCTACAGTCTGAGATCTGTGAAATAAAGTCATTGGTGCCTTCCTGTGTGCTCTGAAGATTGTAGTAACTTTGAGGTCTCTTCAGCTGGTCTTACCTGGAGATAGGAGTAGTTTGGCTGTGTGCCTTATACCCAGAAAGTGGAGCTGGAGTGTGCTTGTGGTTGCCCCAGTGTCAGGGAAATACCGTAGGTGGGAGGCTGTCGCTGAAGCCTGTTGTACCTGGTGACAGACAATTGTGCAAGGGGCCAAGGGGAATGTTTCCACCTGGACCAGTCTTAGGAAGATCAAAGGTTGCAGTGCTCACTGTGCTGCTTGCTGAAGACTTAGGCATCCTCAGGATTTTAATGCAAGAAGTATGCTCCTTTCTCCACCTCGAGTGACTGCAATCCCATGCCTGTGGTCCTTTCACATCAGGGAGACAGCGTTTCTCCTTGTGAGAGGGTGCTGCTCTGCCTGTCGGTCTCTTTCTGCGAGTGCCAATGACAGCAGTGGCTTTTATTTGGTTTCCAAGGAGGGTGTCTGTGAAGAAGGGATTGTCCTTAACACAGGACTGAAGAAATGGGCTATTTCTCCTCATCCAGCCAGACTGGGTATGAAATACTAGCAAAGTGTCAGGAGGTTATGATGGGCAAGGAGCAATAGCGTATCCTGTCCTCTGAATGTCTTGTTCATTGGCACATTGACCACAACAGCTGGTGGTGGTTTTACCATTCAAGAAAAATTTCTGTATTTTCTATAATTTTTATATTTTCTTAAAACTGCCTCTCCTGTCATTGTATTTATCTGGAGTCAGAAGATCAGTTGGTAATGTGATAGCTGGTTCCGTTGGGTAATTGTGGTGGGCAGCAGCTCTTCAGCCCTCAGCTGTCACAGCCCCTTTAGCAAAGCGTCTCCTGCAAGCTCGTCTCTGAGGAGCTGCCCTCAGGTGTAGGCATAGCAAACAGTGCAAAGGGGGACAAAGATGTTGGGCTAAGAGACAGTGAGGAATGAAGGTTACAGTCCTGAAAAGAAAATAAAGACAAGGTGGTCAGCCAGAAGAAGAATAAGGAGTAGGAAAAATGGACGAAGTTTTTAAAGGTGAAAATGAAGAAAGAAGTGAGAAAAAGACGTGCACACCAGAGCAGGAGCCACAGAGCCCTGTGATATTTGGTGTGTGATGCTGAGGGAATCTTCTGAGTCTGGTGGTTTTCTTGGTCTTGGTGTGTGGACTGGGGATCTCCTGGGTGTAAAAAATTGGTCTGTTCAGTGTCATCACTGAACAAGGGAGGGAAAAAAAAATATCCGTCTTTCAGTATAAATTTGTTCTTAATAAGTTGATGTACAAAGGAACCTTGCTCCAAATCCTCTTCAAGGTCTGGCCGGTTATGAGGTAAAAATTAAGCTGATAGAAAATTTGGAACGAATATTTAATTCTGCTACAAATTCCTGGTGTAGGCACGGCTGGCATGAAGTCACTGTACTGTATCTCAGCACAGGTATAAACCAGAGAGTATGTGTTTTGTTTTTTCCTTGGATTAACTAATCAGCAAAACTCACATTAACTTAAACCTCTAGCTTTCAAACATGTCAGCTGTGCCGGCCAAAGCAACGTTCAGAATTTTGTCACAACAGGCCCCTGTGTTGGTAATGTATAAATCCCGCCCTTCGCTCCTTTGTACAGCTGTCTTCCAAAATGGCCATAGAAGACAAAGTTTCTTAAGATGTATTTTTATTGCATTGTAAGTGAAATAGGGATGTAACACTTTTTTTAATTTTTTTTTTTAAGGAAAAAATGCTAAAACAAGCTATATATCTTAGGTATTTTTGGAAATATTTCATTGCAGACTTGGAATTTGAGCTATGATGATACTGATGATATAATTGGAAATAAAAGCTCATTACATCTATTCTCACCACAGGAGTAGAGACCACATCCTGGTTAAATGTCATATGACTAATTTAATTTTTACAAGTGACTACATAATTGCAATTTCTAAATACTTTTCCATGATGATGTGCAATGTAATAGCTGTTTCTTGGTTAAGCTTGTGGGTTACATGCATTGTTTCTTGGTTATGCTTATGTTAATTCAGGATTAGGGGATGGGTAAGACTGAGGGGATGCTTATCTGCTAAGTGGAAAAGGGCATTTACTCTGATTATTTCTTCTGGTTAAGAAATAAATTCCAAGTTTTTATCAAAAATAAGACGTTTGAGCAGCTGCAAAGCAGGGAGCAGTTATTAGCCTGGAAAGTCAGATAAGCCCGGATTTCCAGTTACATTCCAATTCTGTTTCTTGGGGTCCACTTTATTCTCATAGAGCCCCCCCAAATGGTGCAGTTCCTGGCAGTGAAACCTGAAAGCAGTCCCGTTCCGGCCAGACTGGAAGATTGCCTGTGCATCTCCCTTCATCCCAAATGGTCTCTCTTCTAACAAATTCAGTTTTCTTTCCTAGTCCTGTCCCAGGTCAGTGAGCTGTATGATTAGGAGAGGCATAGGTCTTGCAGATTGAGGGACATCTTTGAAGTTCATTATATTTGTTGATGCATGCTAATCCACAGGATCCACAGGCACAGTCAATGTATGGTCCCTTTTCCCTTTGCATCTCTTCCCAGATTGCTGGAAGTGGAAAAGGAGACAAAGACTTGCTTGCAGTAGTGATGGCGTAGTAGCTAAATTTTCTCCTTTGAGTTGAGGATGGGACTTTGACTTTTCCCTAGATTATTTTACTTTTGTATGTGTGCAACAGCTCCAAGTGATTCTCTCAGGTAATAAAACTGTTAATATAATTTGCTTATAGATCATATTGTCCCTATTTATATCGTACAGAATGGAGAACTGTAT
This sequence comes from Antrostomus carolinensis, assembly GCF_000700745.2. Lineage (NCBI taxonomy): Eukaryota > Metazoa > Chordata > Aves > Caprimulgiformes > Caprimulgidae > Antrostomus > Antrostomus carolinensis. The sequence continues at coordinate 4,519 of NW_010305883.1, forward strand.
CTACGATACCTAAGTTGAAAAGGATAAAGAAACAACTAATCATAAATACATTTGCTGTTATTGAAAGCAGTCAGGATTTTGCCCTTGGCACAGTTGAAATGGAATAAAATCTTGAAAATACTGTGTTAGGTAAGCACTGTCTGATAGAAATAAGTATGGCAGGGCAAATCAAATCTCAGTTTTCAGAATCTGGAGATTAATTTTTTTTTTTAATAGATTTTTCTCAGATTGAATCTTCTTAGATTCTAGTCACTGAATAGAAATTAAGATTGTAAAATTGCTAGATTGTGTTTTTGGATGACTGCCAAAGTCAGTCTTGAAAGTACTCTGAGATTTGGTTAAATATGTTTAGATTACAGAAGTTAGTTGATTTAGGTAAGAGTTCATGGAGGAAATGGTATTTCAGTGTTGGAGCCTGCAGAGATTGCATTTTCTGGTGATCAGGGGGTGGGGTTTTGTTTTCTTCTTAACAAGAAGAGGAAAGAAATTCTCTGAGACACATCAGGAATTGTTATAATTTGACTCGAGAAGCGAGGGTTTGCAGAAAGCTTCCAACCAATGTCACCAAAGTTTGCGGTAATATATACATGTGGCAGTACTTGTTGCCTCTTAGGATCCGACTTTGATGTGTGCTATTGTATACTTACTTTCCACCGTTTTAGCTTTTAAATTGTGGAAAAGATTATGTGTCACAAATAACAGTGGCAAGCGTAGGGGGAAGCCTCCCATCGAGCTAAACCAACCCAATGGCTCATTACTGCTGAAAAGTGATCCTGCTCCCCTTGCTTCACCGGTGGCGTGGCTCTTCCATCGCCTGTAGCATCAGCTCTCTCTCCCTGACCTCACTTACTGTCAGCTGTTAATCAAATCTGTGAAGGTACTAGAGATGCAGACAGTCTCTTTCAAGTAGCTGCTGCTCTTTCTGACAAAATTTAGTGTTTACATCAGTGCATAGGCTTGCTGGGCAGGGGATGGTGCTGCAACCTGGGAAGTGGATCAGGCCAAAATGTGTTTGTGGGGTTTTTTGGGGTGGGTTTGTTTTTTTTTTTTTTTTTTAATTTTCTTACACATCTGACAGAGAAGTCTGTTTAAAAAGATACAAAAATGATACTTCAGAGACTGTCATTGCAAAAAAAAAAAAAAAGAAAAAGAAAAAAGTAATTTTGCATTAGATTATAACTAGGTTGCATTCTGTCTTTTTATTTTTTTTCTCTCATGTCCAGCATCCACAGCACCGAAGAATATTTTGTTTCTCATCTTTAACACTGTCTCTTAATACTGTGGGCTTTTTCTTGCATAATGTAGAGTGTATGGGTGCTTTTTTACATAGCTTTACCTTCTCCTTCCATTAGGAAAGCTAATTCGGGATAAAGGAAGTTAGTAACCTGTTGAATATTCTGGAATCTCTGTGTAAAGTTAATGAGCAGAGATGTGTTTGGAACATAGGGAAGGAGTAGCTGGGATCGGTGAGGAGGGGCTGGTCTGGTACATCAGCAGCCAAAACAATTCTTTTCTGTTGAGTTTCCTAGTTTATATCGGCGATTATTGGCAGGTCTTTTTGGTGTTGGGTTTTTTTGCCTTGCTTGGTGAGTTAGCTGTCAGGAGGAGCTGTCTTTGAAAGGAGCATTAAGGTGTTTCACTGTTGCTAAAAGTAGCACAGTTACTTTTGATTACTTTGAGGTAGGAATGCTCATTTTTACTGTTGTTCTGGGGTATTTTGCATTTGTGCTGGTTTGGCAACTAGAATAAATGTCCATGTGTGTTTATTGATTGTTGTAAAATACTTTCTACACAGCAAACTGGAAAAAGGACGATAGGTTGGTTGGTTTGAGAGGCCCCACAGCATGCTCAGCAGTGTTTAGTTCTCCTCTGAGTTCCATGTGAATTCCCTGCTGCAAGTCTTCATGTGCCACAAGCACCAATGAGTGTAGATTTCAGCAAGTGGTGCTTATCCTGTGGACAGTCCCTGAAGCTGGCACAGTGACAGCAAAACGATGGACAGCAAGGCAGCTGCTGCGCTGAAGTACCCTGAGAATTGCGGGTGGCTGTGGAGGAGCCACAGGTAAAACGATGGCAGCTCAGCAGCAGCGCCAGTGATACTTTCTGCTCCAGGAAGGACTTGAAAATTGACCTCGCCACCCAGCAAGTGGTGATCTTTGCTCACCTTCTACATCTTAAAATGTAGGCCTTCAAGGAAGAAATAAGTGAGTTTGCTTAGCTGCAGTGTTCGTTGTAACTGATGCTGATCTTGGACAGCCACCCACTGTTGGGAGAGGTGAGACCAGGAGATGTCTTTCTTTTTGGTCTGTCTGCCTATTTCCGCC
>NW_010305883.1:6868-11422 GCF_000700745.2 Antrostomus carolinensis
GTAGTAATAATAAAGTCCTTAAAAGGTCCAATGTGGGACCCATTTTTGGGTCTCATAGCTATTATGGACATAAAAAGGGCCAGAATGATCTCTAACCAAATGGTCACTAAGAAAATCCTTGTGAAGGTGAGCTGTGGAAAGGCCAAACCAGGCTTTCCCGTGTGTCCTAGAGCACATGTCAGGACAGCTAAAGCAGTATCTTCCGTGTTGTGAGAAAAACCCATTCACCACAGACATGTTCAAAGTCAGCATCTTGAGGTCTCCTCATTCCTTCTTCCTCGAGATGTTGCACAACTCAAAGATGCTGGTTTTACCCTATTGGGCAAAGCTGTGATTTTTCTTTGTTTTGAGCCTCTGAGATGCAGGGTCTGGGTGGACTGGTCACTGTTCTGGCATCCCCAGTGGTGGAATGCCTATGTGGACAATCAGATTGCTCAGAGGAAGAGGAGAATTTCCTGACATCCTTATCCACATTCCAGGGTTTGCCTTTCATCTCCTCATCTGCACCACAGTGGCAAGAAAGAGAGAGGGTCATTAATGTTCCACCACTTGTAGAGACAAAGCTCCAGGGGCTCCTGCGGCTCGCATCCCTTGTGTGTGCTGTGAATTCCTGAGTTTGGGTGTAGGAGGGACCTGCACAGCCACAGTGAAGCAGATGATACAACTGAGGAACGTTTCAGCTAAGGACCTGTTGAGGTGGTGTTTTTTTTCTCTACAGTATTCAAGAACTTGCATTCGTGTTATGTGTCCTGTCCATACCAGTGGCATATAAATGCTGGAAGACAAATGTACTAGATCGTCAGTGGTCATTGACATCTCGGCAGCAATATGTTGATTTCTCTCACCTCAGGAAAAAACCTGGGATTTTTTTTTCTGCTTCTTGGGGAGAGGAGAGATGTTTAATCAAACTTGGAAATTTTCCTTGGATGATGGCAATAAGTCTAATCAGATGATAGTATTCATGTCAAAGCTGTTAATGCGGTATCTTACCATTATATTTGTTTTAAAGAGACTGACTTGTAAGCAGATGCTTACAAACAATTACAATTTTATGGAGTGTTCCTTATTAAATAGAGGAGATTTCATTGCTCATTTGTTTCTTGAGAGCAGTGATGCCTTGTCGTGTTCATTAAGTGCCACGTTCAGTGCATTTGGTTCCTTCGTATCCCATTTGAAGAATTACATGTTGATCAAGCTGTCTGTGTATGTGGGTACCTATGCACTATGGAGATAACTAACCTAATTATACTGATAAAATTTAATTATTGAAAGTGGTTATTATGATAATTTCAGATATTAAAAATTGGATACATTAGAGTTCCTTAGTCTTATTTAAATTTCAAACAGGTTGTACAGTTGGGTTTTTTAAATAAACTTTTATTTGTTTTAAAAATATAAATAAGTCATAAATACCATCTCTCAAATATTTTAAAAGCATAAGTTATACAACAATTTTTCTTGCTTCTAAAAATATTTTTTTTTGTTGAATACATATTAAATAAGTTGATATTCTGAATAGTACCATAAGAAATGAAATAAAATGTCCTTTGTTTAAATTATTTCTAAATACTGAAAATATAAATAGGAAACATTAGAAACTAATAAATATTTTAAATACAATAAATAGGTTCCTGGAAGGAAATGAGAATGTATATAAATGCAAACCATTGTTACTATTTCTGGTTCTTACAACAGAACAACACTGTCGTCTGCCACGTGACAGATTTGTAACAAAGGATTGTGCCTGAATTAAAACATTCAGACACTGAAACTCCTGGTGTTTTTCAAATAGCGAACGGCCCTCACGGTTTTCTCCATAAATGAAGTAAAGTCTCGGAGGATGAGGTGGGTGGTGATTTTCTCTATCCAGGTCTTATGGGACTTCAGCTTTGTGCGGAGGGATTCCTGGGTAGCTGGGTCTGGGATGGTCACTTCATCAGGATTGATCACCTGTGAAAAAGACAATATTGGGGTGCCCCAGTTAAAACACTGTGACTGAACTTGTTGGAGAGCATCAGTTTACGCGTGCAATATGTTCCGGCCAGCTGTGTATCCACCCTTTCTGTCCTGCAGACAACAGAGCTGCTGGGACCTGTGCTTCCCTGCAGCCCCGCTTCTGCGGTGGGGTTTGGTGCCTGCTGCGATTAGATTAGTGTGGAAGAATCAGAGGGTCTTGTCTGGTCTACACCGTTTGTTCTGGTTTGAATGGAAGGTCTGACGTGGTGGTCCAACACGCTGTGCTGAATAGGTCGATACACCTCTCCTGCTGTCTGCCAGCCACGTGGTTACTTGGGAGATGCTGATCATGATTTGTCCTAACCTGTACTGGCCGCTACGTCCTGAGTCATAAGTTAATTACATGACATTGGAGCACTCTCACATTTTGTGGCAGATTAGCAGTTTCCAAAGATGTCAAACTTGTTTAGCCACTTAATTCTTACTTTCCAGGCATTTAGGCACGTGGGAGACTTAAGTGTCGCCAACTTTCACTGGCGTGCAGATGAGTAACAGGAGTTATGTACCTAATGCTGACTGACAGCGCTGGGCACCCGGTGCCCAAATGCCTTTTAAGAACTTGTCCCGTGAAGTGGGTAGGTGACTCCTGAAAATGGGAGTTACTCACCCAAATCATGGAGCTGTTTTAGGTGATTGGGAATCTAGAAGTCTAATGGTAAAGTATCTGCTTCATCCTGGTTTTAAGATCTTTCCTACCCTTTAACAAGTGACAAAAGCACATGCACCTCCTTCTGGAACATCTTTTTTATGAAGTTCAGTAAAGTATTAATATTCTTTCTGTCCAGACTACTTGGAAATGGATTCTGATCACACACCCAGTGACTGGTATACCTAACTCCTTGTTGCACGCTGTAAAAACTTGTATCTGGATATCCAGACAGGTATCATGCTGATGGATCTGCCTGACCACGAAGTGGCAAGATTCTGTCCTTGCTCTCCTTGCCTTAAACAGCAGAAAGTCTTCTCTCATAAAGAAAAATTTCCAACCCGGAGATCAAGACTCCTCTCTTTCTCAAAACCTGTCTGTAACTACAGGTTTTGCTTTTGATCACTGTTTAATTCTGCCTGTTCCAATTACCTCTCAATCCTACTAATTTTCCCAAGAAGCTAGTCTCCCCCAGTTACAAAACAATCTTTTTGCAAACTAATTTATCAAGTTAGAAGCCAGTAGTCAGTTGCTGTCTTATGATGGGACTATTATTCTTAGCCAGCACAGTGTGAAAAAGCAGTTCAGCTCCCTTTCGCTTAAAGAATGATGGACATAAATAAATAAGTTAGGAAAGGTATGGCAAACACACAATGGGCTTTTCAGACGCCAAAAACCACCTTGAAGGAAATAATGCCCAGAGATTTCTGCAGTCCTTACTCACCTGGGTGGTTCTTACTCAGGCAAATAGTTTCCCTGATGACAAAGGAGGTATTCATGTTAAGGGTTATTAACATGAGTAAGAACTGCAGAATGAAGTGAATTTTTGAAGTGTGATCTTTCAAAGCTCTCCAAACCAGAAAACGACTGTCAGAAATGAATAGCATTTAGTTTACCAAATCAAGAGAGAACTGGGTATTTGTACGGAAGGAAGGTTTTTTTTTTTTCCATGATGATTACAAGCAAAATGTGTGCTTTTCAACAGGCGCCGCCTTTTGTTTAGTCAAGTTACTGAATTTAACTGTCTTCCTTGATTTTTAAGCTGCTGATATCTCGATATACCATACGGCTTAGCTTAATTATTTGCTTTTATTTATGCAGGGTTTTTTTTTTTTTTTTTTAAAGTTACTTATTTCTACTTCTCAGGGGGTTGCAACATTAGAAGGCTTGGACTGAACTGCAGTGCCACAATTAGGAACAAGTGCCCTGAGAAACCTCATTTCTGTCAGCCAGGCTGTTCTTAAAACAATGACCCATGTAATTGTTGGTTTGGAAATTAGTTAGAAATAACAATAGAAAGTAGGAAGAAGAGTTGTTTCTTTAAGAAAATAAAACAAAACTTTGTTTAACTTGTAAGTTAGTCGTAAGGGTAAGTACCTGAGCATAAAGAGCTGAGAGAAAGGAGAGCGGGAAACGTTCACATTCCCGTAGCATCCTCCTCCCTTGGCTACACATCAGCGCTAAGCCGGAACGATTATGAGAGTGAATTTAAAACCAACTCACCATCTGTTTTAAGGTACGTGCCAGGTGCTCTGTGCCATAGCACAGCGATTCGACGTTTTGCTTTTCACTAATAAAAGTTTCTTGTACGTATTCAAGGTATGTCTTGAACGCATAAAGCCCGCTGGCGATTTTCTTCAAGCATTTATCCTGAAATGAGAGAAAGGTGAGAAAGTCACTCACAGCTCAGAAGTGCCTCGATGGCAGCTCGGGGCGCCCAGCGCGGGTCCGGGCGGCGCTGGTGCGGGGCGTGGGGTCTGTGCGGCGGCAGGGCCGGCACAAGTCCCTAGGTGGGCTGCCGCGGCTTTTTGGAGCGGACAGAATTGCCGCAGGTGGATTAGAGGGGAAAGGGGAGCGGTTCCTTGCCTCATCGAAGCCGACGAGCAGACACC
>NW_010305884.1:0-26744 GCF_000700745.2 Antrostomus carolinensis
GGCCCAAGGGCGGCCGCGGTCCCTGGGGAAGGAGCCCCGGCGCGGCCATGGCCTCCTCCTCCAAACCCCTGTCCCTCTTCTGGGAGTGGGGCAGGAACATCGTCTGCGTGGGACGCAACTACGCCGAGCACGCCAAGGAGATGGGGAGAGCCCTGCCCCGGGAGCCCCTCTTCTTCCTCAAGCCTTCCTCGGCCTACGTGCGCGAAGGCTCGCCCATCCTCCGGCCCTACTACTGCACCAACCTCCACCACGAAGTGGAGCTGGGGGTGGTGATCGGGAAGAGAGCCCAGGCCGTGTCCCAGGAAGCTGCCATGGAGCACGTGGCGGGCTATGCCCTCTGCTTGGACATGACGGCCAGGGACACCCAGGAGGAATGCAAAAAGAAGGGTCTGCCCTGGACCTTAGCCAAGGGCTTCGGTTCATCCTGCCCAGTCAGTGACTTTGTGCCCAAGGAGATGATCCCAGACCCTCACAAGCTGAAGATCTGGCTCAAAGTGAATGGAAAGCTGAGGCAGGAAGGGGAGACCTCCTCGATGATCTTCTCCATCCCTTACCTGATCAGCTACATCAGTGAAATATTGCCCCTAGAAGAAGGGGATTTGATTCTGACAGGATCTCCCAAAGGAGTTGGATCTGTGCAGGCCAACGATGAGATAGAGGCTGGGATTAGCGATGTCCTCTCCATGCGGTTTAAGGTGGCACAGCAAAGGCGTGGATCCTGACCGGGAACCATGTGAAGGAGGCAGCTCTTTTGGGAACATCTGATGAACAGAGAGACACACAAGCTGTCCTGTTTGTGAAACACATACATGGCCCAAGCATCTAATGAACTGTCACGCAACAAAGACGCAACCCATGAGCTCGAAAGGCATTTGACTAAAACAGCCCCGTTTCCATGGAGGCTTCAGTTTCCTCTGAGACCATGAACCTGGCGTCCAACCCAGCTTGGGGCAGGTGGTTCCTACCCAAACCATACCTTGGAACTGTCAATGGAGACTGTGCTGGACAGGTGGGAGGGGAGCTGGGTTGGTTGTCACTGTGTGTGCTCCTCTGTTCTACTCATGCTTTGAGCTTTGCCAATGTATTGCCTTAAAATAAAAATTACAAATTAAACTATTAAAACGGTGATGGAGGAGCCAGAGCTCACCCGTGATCTGCAAAATCAAAGATGTGTGTGTAACAGTAAATCAAGAATTACAGCTTCAGAAAGAATTTCTCTCCTTGGGGTATTCTACAATAAAAAGATGTTTGCTTTTCAGATTAATTTCACGATTCCTCCGTGCATTTTTCAGATGTACAAATTAAATGAGGATTGCTTTCCCTCCCACTCCAAGGGGTGGAATGCAGCAGGAAGTGTGCCAGATGCTTGGCAGATTGTTTTTCTTAAACTGAGCTTTAAACATGCTTTTAAAAATTAGAGAATACAAAAGATCAGTAATAAGGAAGCTCATTGATAACGATCACCAGTAAACTTGTCTTTACTTTTACTGATTTAAATATATTTTTAATAAAAATCTAACTGCAGCAATTGCCATTAGTTAGACAATGCAGTGCAACAGTTGGAGTTTTTAAACTATTTCCAGCTGTTAAAAGCCACGCTGTGTAACTTCCATCTCCAAACTCCAGCTGATCTAACACTCTCTCCCAGTTTGCATGACAGCGAGTTCTCTTTCAATTCAATGCAGTGACAAAAATATAATTAAAAAAACCTTCCCCCCCCCTCCCCAAAACATCAAAACTTTTAATTTTCAAAGGTTGCACAGAACTGAGTAATTTCTAACAAAAGCAGATGGATTTTTTTTTTTTTTTCACATCCATGTAAACACCAAAGTTAAATGCTTCCATTTATTGGAGCCAGATTTTCATAACCACTAGGAGAATTTTTGTGTGTTTGGAGAGTTCTATAGAAAAAATTACTGTAGCCCAAAGACAAGCACCTCTGTGAAAGAGCAGCGTGGTCGAGGACACTGTAAACCACATGGTAAAAAGAAAGCAGAACACGTTAGAGAAGAAAAAATCAACATTTTTCTATCAATTTGTCTCTCCAGCTGCCTACATCTGCAGCACACCACCACGTACCTGTCCACCACCTGCAAACACGCAGACACTTCACTGTATTTTGACTTAAGCCAATGGTTTAAAGCATGTGTAAACGTTCTTTGTATGATGAGTTCTAAATGCTGTGGATATAATTCAGATTGCATGTGAAGGAAGGCTGAGGAACCAGAGCCAACTGAAACATTCAGCCGTTACATCTGAACAGAACCAGCCCCTGGCTCACAGAAGTCAGAGTGTTCCCTGATTGAAACCTGCCTCTGAATTTGTTGCGACTCGATGAGCTGGGCCAAGCAGAGGAGTCAGGCCAACAGAGCTGGGCTGAGCAGAGGAGTCAGGCCAAGAGAGCTGGGCTGAGCAGAGGAGTCAGGCCAACAGAGCTGGGCCGAGCAGAGGAGTCAGGCCAACAGAGCTGGGCCGAGCAGAGGAGTCAGGCCAACAGAGCTGGGCTGAGCAGAGAAGTTTGGGGTGAATAATTCTGAAAGAGGAAGGATTACATTCACTTTCTGTACTGTTTCCATTTCTTTTTGCCTGTCAAACATTACTGTCTACGGCAACAGCAACAATGCAGCGTTTGTTGTTTGGTTTTAAGCAATGTGTGTTGATTGCTGAGCTGTGATTAAAGTTATTGGAAATATTCACTTCAGAATATTACATGTTACAGCTGGAAAAATGTTGAGGTCATTTATTGCTGCAACAGGAGAGATGCAGTGACCCAACACTGGCAACATTTTTTGGTGCCTTTAGTCCCTCGTTCCCACTCGCATGAGTAGGGGGATGCAATTTTCATGGATTGCTGGTCCAAATTTACTCTTTCTGTAGTTGTTTTCTCTCTGCCATGTTGCCTTAGTGGGTAGTAGGTAGTGCACCAGGGGTGATCTCAGTTCCTCATACTTTACAAAAATGCTTTGCAAGACAAAGGCCGTGGTTTCTTCCCACCATTTGAAATAGGCCAGCTCCTGATATGCTCAGAAAGTGAGAGCTGGTGAATGTAGCAAATACACCAGCTCCAGGGGAAGCTAAGGACAGAAATAGATTAAAAACAGGAAAAAATACATGGAGAAAGGCAAAATGTGCATACTGAGATCTTTATGTTCAACTAAGAACAAGTTATCTTGTGGAAGAAGAGTCCTTTCTTCTCTGCAGCTCATAGTCTTAGCTCCATTGTTTGGTAATTGATTACTGAGTGCTAATAAGACTTGGTCTGCCCTAAAGACAAGCAGCCTTGCAATCATCAGGGCTATTTCCAAGCCTCCACAGCTGCCAGAAGTTCCATGTTTGGACTCACCAACGTGCACCACAAACCCAGGCAATATTTCAAAGTGAGTCTTTATTTTTTGAACTAACACAGAAGTGCCACAAAAGCAGTGAAGCAGTTAAAAAACACAGAAGCTCAACAGATCTGTCTTGTACCAGTTGTTGTTTCTATTTTTTCCCCAATATATTCTAAACTGACCAAAGAAAGTTTCCATCCCCTTCGTAAGGGGTTGAATTCAGTAGAATTAACTTTTCTGAAGCTGGGGCACTTTTTAAAGTACAATAACCTGAAAAAAGATCAACACAGAAGCCCACTTACAAGTATCAGTAATTCCTTCCTTACCATCAGAACATACTTAGCAAAATATGATGACAACAGCATTCTACCTCTAATAACACAGTGAAGAAAGTCTTTTTCCCAGCTGTTATTAATAGTGTAATCTCTTATTTCCAATCTCTTTTCCCAGCAAGCTCTGACTCGCCTCTATAGGGTCTGCCAGTTTGCATGAGAGAACATTCACTTTCAGTCCGGTTCTCCAACTGGGTGACAAAGTAACCTGTAAAAATAATTAAGGTTCTTTGTTTTTATTGCTGTACAGCACTTGGAAATCTGCTATTTGCAAATATCACACAGTGTGTTTAACTGTCAAATGTGGTTATACATATTTTACATTATTTTATGTATGAATATACACATTTTAAACGATATACCTGTCACTACTGAAGTAAACAACCTTGCAAACAGATACTGTTAACTTTATTCATTATAAACCTACTGCCATAGAAGTCAGGGACTGAGTAAATCACGTATAAGTGCTTTTGAAATACCAGCTCCTTAATCGGTAGTGGCTAAGAACAGGTTATGTCTTTCATAGTCTGCCTGAAAGAGGCTTTGCACGTATCCTGATCCTGCAGGGACATCCCCTAAATGTTGAAATTACGACAAAGAGTATTTACTTGGAATATTCAGCATTTGTACAAAAACTATTCCTTATTTTTAAAGAGTTCAGCAGAATTGATGTGGAATTTTTCAGTACTAAATATACTACCAAATGGGAAAGAGCCACTGGTTTAAATTAACGTTAAATACTAACTTTAAAATAAATCTTGCTTCGTTCCAAAAGAAGCTGCCATTTCAATGCAGTCTTCTTGTCTTCTGTTAGAGTGAGGAACTCATGGACCTGTTAATGACAGGACATCACAGAACACTTCTCCATCATATAGTTGTAACATCTCCACAACAAAACGATGATGAAAACAACATCTTATGCATTTCTAAATACATTTCTCTGCTGTATTTTACCTCTTTTAATGTAGTGTTTACTGCAACATATGTACCAAGACAGGCAGATTAATCAGAATAAATTTCAGGGTGTTTGAGAAACAAAATGAAGGAATTCCAGCTGTGTTCTCAGAAAATTGTAAGTTAATTAAAATAAACCTGTATTCTGAATAGAGTATTCACTCTTACATTGAAAACATTTCTTCTTACTAGCAGCTCCTGACTTTTTGACTTGTTAAAAAGCTCTCTGTGTGTCTGTATATCCACGTGTAGACACAAATTTTTTTAACCAACATATACAAAATTCATTGTGATTTTCATCAGGCTTCACAGATCAAATAAGAACAACCTAATTAATTTCTACTTACTGTGCAGCCTAATGTTTCCTCAGCTACATAGTCAGACAGGTAACAAGAGTAAAGAGTGCCTGTGTGATCTGTCAGATCAACGAGTATGTCAAAGCTCGCAAAAGTTGACTTGGAATCTGAAGAGACGTCGCTGCAGAAAGCGCACGTGTTTGACATTTCATTCACTATAAAACGGCATATTGAACTGAAACAGAAGATAATTAGTGCATATATGCAATTCCTCCTTGTTTGAAGATGTTTTCTAAACTGAGATTTCCCAAGAGGCTTTTCCTCTTTAAAGAAATTCTTCATCTTCTAAACTCCTAAGTCTGGCTGAGACAAAATGGCCTCTTTCTTCTTCTCTCCTCTAGGACCAGAGAGAGTCGTGTGGAAGTCTACACAACAGAAATTCACGTGGCATCCTCCAGAAGAGTTTTATTTCTTGTCTGGAACTTGTCTAAAATATTGTTCTATCTAATTTGGGTCAGAGGAAGAAGGATAAGCACTTTTTAATACAAATTTAAAACGGGCAGTTGCTTACCATCTGTTGCGAATAACTTTAGATGCGTTATCATCAATGTCGAGTGTAGAAATGTAGCCATAAATAACGCCATAGACTGGGTCAAGTCTCCCATCACTCTGTAAAGCTCTTTCCTTCAGCTGTTCCACAGTATAAACATCAACTATAGTCTCCACTAAAAGTTGAAAAGACATGTTAAGTGTGTCTGAGAAAGAAACAGCACAGAAAGACAAAACCAAAAATGGATCTTAAGGTAATAAAAAGGAGAGGATTTTATCTAAAGCACCAGAAAAGCCTTCTCGCCTTCATTTTGAGAAGCAGGGTTAGCATTTGAGGACAAAAAATAAAACAAAAGGGGAGTCAAAACAGGAAAATATCGAATATTTAATCTTTGTATCCCCTCAAATGAGTTTTTGACAAAAAACTTTCCCCATCTCTGTTTCATACTTGTTCAAGACAGAAAGAACACGCCAGGCAGGCTGCAAGTGGGTACAGTCACCAGCCCTGAAGATACGTAGCTGATCCTGAAGGGATAGCCCCGGTCACAGCACTCCACACTGAGTATTTGACCAGGCTACAGTCTAGATTCTATGAACACACAGCCAAGAACCTGACATTTCAACTGCACCGTGAAATTACACTACATGGTTAAATAAAATCAGTGTTTGGGTCCATGCTTACAGTTAATGGATTCTTTTGACTGCTCCTCCATTTTGTCAGGCAGAGCTCCTGATTGTGCGCTCTCTTTAATGAAGCTGAACAGAGCATTTGCTTCTGCTGTTTCTTGAAAATTCATTTTTAAAAGTTATTAATATATATAGCATGTAAAAATAACAGCATGATTTTATTTTACAACTTTTTATTCTGGTAACACCAACACATTGTCACTTAGAATTAGCCAAGAGATGCTTTTTTCTTTTTTACTTTAACTGTTAGTCCTACATGGAATATATGAAAGCTACTTAGATAAAATTAAAAAAACAAAATAAACTAAAACAAGAGAGAAAAAGGTGGAAGCTAAAAGCATTGGTCACTATGTAACAGACAAGAAGCACGGAGCTCTCTGAGGCAAGCAGGCAGAAGAAATCAGACCTCCAGTAGATGCTTTCATGCATTCAAGTCTATAATGATTCCTAACACCAAAGCAACACTTCAACAGCTCTTACCTGGATTAGTTGTAATGATGGTTTTTGATATCACAGTTGCAGTCATACAGTTCCTAAATTTGTCAAAGTTGATTCTCACATCTGATGCAAATATTACTGTGCACAAAGAAAACCAACCAAAAATAAAAACAAACAAACAAAAACCCCCTGTTACTGTAGAATAAATTTCACGTTAAGAACCACAGTAAAACAAAAACCAGACTATTGTACCTGTTTCTCGTGGGATCCAAGTCTGTGCAAGCTGGATAGATTCATTATCCCAACTAAATGTAAAAAGTTAATGTATCACATTATTTTTGAAACAGCACTTCAACTATTTATTACTAAACTACTAAATACTACAGCTGTAAGTAAATTGGTCAGAGGGGACACAACTCCTTTGTTACACACAAAGGAAATGCCATGTATATCCACAGATGTCTAGTTTGCGGCCAGCCAGGATGCTTTATGGACGGTCTAATACTTTATCCCGTGCCAAAGAGGATAAAATAAAGGGCTATTAGATTGTTCAAAATGATTCAATGCAGAATAGACCTGGAAAAATACTGGGTGTATTTCAGAGCTTTGACAAAAGTAATTTCTAACTAAAGCAAATTGCAGTTCAAATAACTGCTTATCAGCTGAGCCTTTTTGGTGGGAACAAGTTGGTTGCTGACATCACTAGGTCAGATGTTCAGCTGGCTTTCCAACACTGGAATCCTTGTCACTGTGGACGATGAGACTAGAGTGAGGTCAGTGGTATCCCTCAAAAATGATAATTTGATGGTTAGTTCCCTTGATACAATCTCATTTGTTTCCTTGTAAGTTTGGATGGCAAGAATATTGCCAAAGCACTGTTTTGTTCTGCTGGTTTTGGGTTTTTTTTTTTCCCCCCTTAATCCTTGGAAAAACATTTAGGATATTTACTTTTCATCCAGCATTGCTCAGCCACCTCTTCTCTGAAATATCTTCACTACAATGCTATTGCTCAAAGATTTCCTGAATCTTTGCCTCTCCCTACGGCTCCATGAAAGCACAAAAGGCACATTTTAGGGTAAGCACAGTCACACCACCTCGTCTGTGCTTCTGAGGACTCCTGAAGTACACTGGAATGGGCTGCCTAGGGAAGTGACTGATAGAACAAGAGGAAATGGCCTCAGGTTGCACCAGAGGAGGTTCAGATTGGATATCAGGAAAAAATTCACTGAAAATGTTCTCAGGCACTGGAAGGGGCTGTCTAGGGAGGTGGTGGAGTCCCCATCATCCCTGGAGGGATTTAAAAGCCGGGTAGATGAGGTGCTCAGAGATCTGGTTTAGCAGTGGACAGGTACGGTTGGACTTGATGATCTCAAAGGTCTTTTCCAACCAAACAGTTCTATGACTCTACCCAGCTCTGGATCACTACGTGCCAGCACTGCAACAAGACTATCAGAGCTGCTGCTGCAAATTAACATCGGTGGCAGCTCAAGGGCCAGAAAACTTCACACCACAGATGTTTATGAGCGTTCTTGTGTGTCCATTAACTGTGTTAAACATTACACTGAAGGATAACACAGTTTGTAACTCGGACAGAGTGCAAAGCTATCTTGCTACTTCTAAACTAGGGAATAAAGGTCATTTCAGCCCATGAACTGCAAACCTGGGGCAAACAAGTACCCACAGACCCTTGCACATAGATAAGCCAGGAGTTTATTGAGCAAACTATGGGCAAAATGCAAACGTTCCTGTGTAAACAAATCACTGGTATGGATGGAATCATCTCTGTAAATAGGATATAGTTTAAAAATATGGTCAAAACTATTAGTGTTTCTGCACTATTCTAAACATTTAAGTATTTCAGTCTATTTCCATTCTTAAAAATGTGGCCAAAACTATCAAAATGTTTCTGCACTATTGTAAACATTTAAGTATTTCAGTCTATTTCCATTCCACTTGCTAATTCTGCTTGGCTTTAAAAGTGAAGCACACTCCTGTTTTTCCCCCTAGTTTGTGGAAGAAACGTACTGCCTTCACAGCTGTTTTCAAATGCCATTTCCTGAATTAGTTCGAATTTCCACATTAAAAAAATGTAACTGTTTGGAACCAAGCTTCATTTTGCCATTCATGAGCTGACAGTCTGTCAGCAAGTCATAAAACCAGACAATACATATAAGGTCACTCTAATGAATCTCTTCTTTACGCCTCTGTTTAACATACATTGCTGCCTCATCACAGTTGCCACCCAAATAACAATACATTGAAATTAAAAGATAGTATTGTAACAGTATGTATTATAGTTAATTTATTTATCTCCTCTGGTATTCTAGTGAATTAAAAACCATTTTACCATATTATTGGAAAAGACATCTCTGTTTCATCATACAGCTTTACTTCACACCTCTGACCTTTTCTTTTGTCTGAAGTCATAAAATATTTTGGCTCTCCAACCTTTAAGAAGAAAGAGAAGCAGTCACTTTTCTTCTGGTAAGTGTTTAGGAGAATTAAAAGTGCTAACCTAGAAAACAGAAGAGTTTAAAAAGAGGGGGGGAAAAACCCTGTAGACCACTAAAAAAACCCCCCAAAATATGTACACCACTAAAAGTTTAACAACAGTAATTTTACTCCAAGATAAATGGACACATCTAATAAAAATCTGCAGTACTTGCATGTGCGTGATTTAAAAAAAAATGACTGATATAGGACATTTCTATTCCCTCAATTTCCCCCCTCATGTTGTTGATGAAAATCTCAAGTAGCTTGTATGTTTATTGTAACTCAGCTGAAGTGACTGCCAACCTAAGCAAACAAACCAACCCAGTGATTCCTTGTCCACTGTGTGTCCCAAAATCCATATTCACATTTAAGTGACTCTCCCAAAATCCATATTCACATTTAAGTGACCCACGATACAGTAGAAAAACACTCCTCTGTTGTGGCTCCTTAACTTACTGACATTACAGCTGCGAGCACATTAAGGATTCTTCCATCCAGGGTTTGACCATTTGCAGTGATATCACCCAGTGAATAATAATCCTGAGGGTCCTTGACAGGCAGATGCAACAGAGAAACCAGTCTGGTGTCCATTTCATAACAAGAAGAAGTTTTGACCACGGAATGATTTTCACTGAGTAATAATTTGTAGCAACTAGATAGTACACACAAAACAAATCACATTCCACTCACCAGTATATTCACAGTGTAAAACATTAATTCAGTTCACAGGATAAAATAACTGCTGATCTATTCCTCTATTATTTTCCATAAAGATATAGAAAGTTTGAATTCATTTGTTCTAAAATTATTATTTTTTAAATTATAGACTTTATTCTTATGGAAGACATTACTGTGCACTTTATACTTATTTAGAATTGAAATTTTAGCAATGTACAATAGATATTTGTAAATCTTTCAGCCCTTATCAATCACTAAAACTAAAATACATTCTGAAATGTCTATGATTCAGGTGATTGAGAAGTTTGGGCATCATGACATAATGAGACGCTGCAATAGTCAGAGTGGATTTGGAAGATGCTTTCAAAAGTAACAGCCCAGTGACCTCAGGTCTATTTATAGTGGAAATAAGACATATTCAATATATTCTGGATAAATATATTTTACAAAAGCTTATGAAAGCTACAGATTTTCAAAGGAGCTCTTTTCCTCAGTGAAGTTTCTACCTGATATTTGGGTTTTTTTTTCTTCTATCTGTTTATCCAGAAAGTAAATAGTGAGTCTAACTACTACAGCTATACATTTGAGTTTTTTTTCTTCTATCTGTTTATCCAGAAGAGTCCAGTTTATCCAGTGAGTCTAACTACTACAGCTATACATTTGAGGGTTTTTTTTTCTTCTATCTGTTTATCCAGAAAGTAAATAGTGAGTCTAACTACTACAGCTATACATTTGATACAGCGCTTAGAACTCCTGACTTGCCAATTTAATGTGCTTATATGCACTGAGAAATAGATTATCTTTGAGGTTATTTGACTATATATGGTTGAGAGGAGGTACAGCTACATAAGAAGACTAACCCCAAATATTTCTACTGATTGCATGCTGCTGCAGTCGGCTGTAAACTAAAGCAAGTCTTAACTTTCATCTTTCTTGAAAGAACCACCAGTCAGTGCTTCGGATTTACCTAGGAGTTACAGGGTTGAATTTTTCTTCCCTTTCTGCTTCCTTTGACTGAACTAAAGGATTTTCAATTGTAACTAAAATAAAACATTGATAAGTAATGTTAGAAAACTGAATATAGATACAGATAAAGAGAGATGGCTTTGAAAAAAATGGTTGCTCTCAAGGTTGATGTTGAAAGGAAAAGATACTTGTGGTAACTATAGCTACACTAAAAACCATACCTGGCCAGATAGCTCCAGACATTTCATGGGGACAAAATAATACTGAGTTCTTGTGTGTATACTCTTTATCACCACAAGTTTTATCCAAACACTCTGATCTAGCAACCATGGGCAAAGTCTTTCTATTAATTTACCAAGATAAAAGCATATACTGTAAATAAATACAAGATTTCTGTTGTGTTTTCATGAACAATCATAGTCCTGTCTATAACTCAATGAAAACAAAGAAAAACACCAAACTGCTTGACAGAATTTATTTTTCATAACTTATAAGAACTTAATATAATGTAAAAAAATAGATTGATTAACTATAGAAAAGTTCTGGGTGGCTGCCTTCAGTAGATCTAGTCTTTTTGTTGACATATTTACTGGTTTTGGATTTAAATCCTCCAAGTCTTATTCCTTTCCTCTTTATACTTAACATAACTGAACAATTTGTTTCCAATTAGATTGTTTTCTGAGTCCTCAGAGAAAAATATAGCAAAACCACAAATACATAACACTGATTTACTGGAAAAAAAAAAAAAAAAACAAAACCCCAACATTCAAATAGAAACATGTTAAGAATAAGCCCCAGCTTACCACAGTCACCAACTCGAAAGCTTTCTGAGAGCGATCTCACATACTCTTCTCTGCCCCAAGAAGTTACGTTTATAAAATAAGTCGGTGAATCACGAACAGTAAAACTGAAGGTGAATCTTTCAGCACCAATATCTGCAAAATTAAACAGCACTATTACAATTCCTTAGCACAGTTTGATTTCAGTCTGGAATAGATGGCTAAAAATGATTATTTCGAGTTTTTTCATAGATTTTGTCGTTAATTTACTACCCGCGATCTGGGGGATACCACTAGAGGCCAGCAGACTGTACAGTACACGCTGCTCTTCGTGAGTGGGGATGGTTACAACTCCCGCCGTGGTTGTACCTGGACCATCCCACCCACCCACACGGAGCACTTCACCTCAGGCTTCACCACAGGCATTTACAGATCTAATGCAAGAGAAATAAAAGAACCATGCTATGCCACAATTTTTTTTTTTAGGAAAAAATTCTTCACTGAAAGGGTTGTGAAGCAATGGAAGAGGCTGCCCAGGGAAGTGGTTGAGTCACCATCCCTGGATGGATTTAAAAGACACGTAGATGTGGCACTTAGGGACATGGTTTAGTGGTGGAGTTGGCAGTGTTGGGTTTTCAGTTGGACTCAATCATCTTAAAGGTCTTTTCCCACCAAAACAATTCTGTGTTTCAAAGCACAGACAAACACATAAGCAGGGCTAACATGTGAAGCAACACTACGAAGGGGTTTACATACTAGCCCAATTTTGGGGTTGGTAGCCTCTCTAGATGACTGTGCCCATGTATGAGAACACCATGGTGACAGACAACGCTGCAGATCACAGAGAGCATCACTGTCCAGATAGTACCAAGGGGTTTCACTGATAACACAAAGTGTTTCCAGCTCTGTGGAAAGTTCATGCTGAAGAGGGTATCAGTCCTGGAAACGCTGCTCTGCCTTTTCTCTTTCAGCTAATTAACAAAGCTTCCCATGGGTCCTGCAGCATTATGCAATATGTTATTTCTAAATTATCAATTAAAACTCTATAGTGATCCGCACAGACTAAGCATGATCTGACTGTAGTTCCACGGAGGCATAAATAGGAACCCCACATTTTCAGGCTGTGTACAATTGTTTCTGGTGATGATGATTTTCTAAACATCCACCACTAGAGCAGCTCAGCATGATCACAGAATCCCAGACTGGTTTGGGTTGGAAGGGACCTTAAAGCTCATCCAGTCCCACCCCCCCTGCCATCAGCAGGGACACCTTCCACTAGACCAGGTTGCTCAAAGCCTCATCCAGCCTGGCCTTGAACACTTCCAGGGAGGAGCAGCCACAGCTTCTCTGGCCAACCTGTTCCAGTGTCTGACCACCCTCACAGTGAAGAACTTCTTCCTAATATCTCATCTAAACCTCCCCTCTTTCAGCTTAAACCCATTTCCCCTTGTTTTGTCATTAACTGCCCTTATGAAAAGTCCCTCCCCAGCTTTCTTGTAGCCCCTTCAGGTATTGGAAGGCCGCTATACCTGATGACAATGCCAACAGAATAGCTGAGCATTTCACACAGAGCTGTGAGGGCTCTCTAGGGCTGGAGATGCTTCCTACAGTGTCTGTATCATCCCTAAACTGTAGATGTTATCTCAATTTCCAGATAATACTGTATTAACAATGTGTTATTCCCATTTTTCTTTAGGAGAATACGACAAGATGAAGCTGGCACTACTCAGACCAGAAATCACTTGTGTTTCACTCCTCAAGACATCTCCTTAACATTTCTGTTTTGAGAGAGGACAGATATGAAGGGACCAGATAAATTCCAGCAGTATTCATATAACAGTGGCTTTATATTGGTACCATCTTCTTCAGACCCTGAAACACTTCCAAACAAATTCTAATTGATAAGTTTTAGCCAAACTAACACTGCTCTTTCACCTTGGTTCTCAAACACAAACAATGGTTTGTTGGGGTTTTTTTGCACATTTTGATTCTATACATTTTGCACTCAGAAGTCTGTTTATCATTTAAATATTGATTTCAGTCATATATGCCAAATTATACCATATAAGAAAATGAAGTAAACACAGTTAAAAGGGACCGTACTTTTTCTGTCTGGAAAGCCTCTGACATCTGTTTTCCCAATAACCACACCGATTACATTCTAAAAAAATAAAGAGATTATAGAATACAAGTATTAAACACAGATGTATATGATGAATTAGATTTCATGGACTTATACTCTACTGATGATAATAAACATAGTTCCTTCCGACTGGTAATCATTTAAATCTAATTATTCCATAATACCATATGAACTAAAGACTAAAACATAAACATATAATTTTACTTTAAGAAATAAAGAGTGACTAATACAAATACTAAAAGAAATACATCTGTTTCTCTTTGTAAAGACAATGGGAGGGCAAAAGTTCACCCAAAGCCTTCACAGTTTTGGCTTTCCTACAACAATCTCTCCTCAGGTAGGCAGCAATATTTGGTTGTTTCACACTCTCAACACTGGTCTCAGATCCTCTTAAATGCACCATGAAAAGTCTGGACAGGATTGATTGTACAGTTAAGCAGCCAAGGTTTCTCCTGCTGTCAGCACCGAGATCCACACGTGTACATCCACACAGAGGACCATTTATCCTATCCTCATCTAAGCAACATAAATCTCCACAGGTGCCTCTTTCTTCCTCTCTCTCTCTCAACTGACTACAGAGGGAGTTTGGGCAATGAACTTTTTGATGATTTAAAACCAAATCAATCTTATTCTACTTTGCTAAACTTGTATTTATCATGCAAAAAGCACCCCAGTCTCAATTGTCAAACAAAACTGCTAGGAGTAAACACACACAGGAAGAAAAAGATATATATACAATATATATTAATAATATATAGCTGTGTGGTGTTTGGTTTTGATTGTTTTTTAAGGAAAAAAGGTTGTTCTCAGTGTGAGAGAAGAGGATTGCAGTGCTAGTTTGGGGTTTAATAGGTAAGCAATGGAAGCTGGTACAGTAACAAGGCCTGGAAGGAGAGAGTGACATGTTCACAAAGTGACTCAACCTGCCTGACTTCACTGCAGCAATTTTGACATGCTCAAAAATTAGGTTTCATGTTCCCATTTTACTTTGAATCACTAGATGGAGCAAGGTAACTGCCTTATCCTACAGTGATGGCAGTGAACTCATTAAGAGGACACATATACAACAGTGCAGTGTCCTAGTTCTTCCAGTCTTTCTAACAGAGTACTTTCTATCTGTCCACAACGTGTAGTGATTTAGATCAAGATTTAATTTTTCTATTTTTGGTTTTGTTTCTTTAAAAAAAAACCCAAAAAACAACCAAACAAAACCCATTTAAATTAAATCAGAGTGCAACATACCCTGTATCTCATCCCCAGTCAAAAGAAGTGACATTTAGGGTGACTCTTCACATGATTTAAACTGATGTAAATCTGCAGTTTCCAAATTGCTGGGAATATATTTCATAGAATCCCAGACTGGTTTGGGTTGGAAGGGACCTTAAAGCTCATCCAGTCCCAACCCCCCTGCCAGCAGCAGGGACACCTTCCACTAGACCAGGTTGCTCAAAGCCTCATCCAGCCTGGCCACAAACACTTCCAGGGAGGAGCAGCCACAGCTTCTCTGGGCAACCTCTCTTGCCTCTCTGGTGTTAGCACTGAGCCTGCACAACAAGCTGGCAGAAGGAAGTGATCTGGCTGGAAACTATTTTGAGGGAGGGGGGCAGGGGGTAGAGAGAAAGAGGGTAGAAAAACTTCCAGAGATCATTTCCTTGATGAGCTTATTGTGCAAAACACAAGCACTCCAAAAGAGGAGGAGCAGAACAGCCTGCAATGAAGAAGAGAGCCAGGCTGCCTTTTTTGGCAGAGAATTGTTTAAGGTTGCTCAACCAAATCATGAGACTACAGCATTAACACATTGCCAGTTGCTTAGACTTTGATCTATTTCACTTAAAAAAACCCACCACCACCACCAAAAAAAACCCCAAATAAAACCCCAAAAGTGCAAAGTAAAAAAAAAAATAAATAAATCACATTTTGATACTTTTAAACGACGTGTACCCAACTGTTTTAGTGTCATAACTGTTCATTCTATCGTGAGATACTAGTGAATTGCTTTTTATAAAAATACTTTCATTACTAATACGTTGCTAATTGCAACACCCATGATTAGTTTTACTTGTAAAAATAAAAGCTTTTAAATGAGATAGTGGATCATTCCATTTGAGAGTAACTGTGAATGACAGATTAAATGAACTTTGCTGCAGACCAGGAATTTATGAAGAGTTGGAAAGAATATAAAACACTACCATGAGGGCATATAAAACTCCATCTCCTGGTTCACCCATTTTCTGTGATTTCTCTTTCATTTATTTAAAATAAATTAGAAAAAAAAGAACTAAATTGTGCCCCTCCCAAATCAAAAGCTGTGAGAACAGGAAAACTCCTTGTTTCCACTCTTTTCACACGCATCAGGACTTCCACAGGGCACGCAGCTCTGCAGATGTGCATCTGCTTTAAGCTGCATGGAGAGATGAGACAGTAACGCGGCACCAGAGCCGCAGTGCAGCCAGGGGGAAATGCCACCTCTCTGCTCTGCGCTCCAGGCTCCAGCTCCCAGCAGCTCTGAACGCTCAGGAGACACGTTATCTCTGGTGGGCTACACAGCAAAGGGTGGGGAATGCTGCAACAGAGAACCATGTAGCCTTCTCCTTCCCATTTTAAAACATCTTGGTGAGCAAAAAAATTTAAAACTGTGTTCCCCACACTTCCTCTTTTTTATTCAACCCTCTGAAACCCAAAAAGAAAAATACTGAGTTTTACAGCACGCTCCTATTTAGCTCTTATTCCAGCAATTATAGTCCTGACAAATATCAAGACAAACAAAAAGATCATACTCAAACATCTGTATGAATCTACCAACTCCAAAGTTTCACTGTTTGTTAAGTTTACTTCTGGTTCGTCCTCCTCTCCTGCACTCCCACAAGCAACTCGTGGCTCCTTATAAACTGAAAATCACAAAACCTGCTTTTTGTTCTAAAGAAACAGAACCGATCCTATCTGACATATAATTGAGATATTTTTTACCCAGTTAAAACACAATACCACTCAACACGAGTTTTGTTTGACTAATTCGGACCATGATATTTAGCTCAGAAGGGTTGAGCACACAAGTAAAGACTGCAGGGTTGGGCCTGAGGTTCATAGCTCCTAGTGAAAGACTATTGTGGGTTACAGATGTATTGTGACTACATAATGCTGACTCTGTACGTGTCTTTACTAATTCAGCATCCATTTAAAACATGACAAAGAAGCCTCTGATACTTTCAGACCTTGAATTGTCCAGTCAATATCTATAATTGTGGTATCCACATACTATGGACAAGAGCAGCATCAATTTTCATTTTGCTGGTTCATACACAAAGAAGGTAAGGTACTTTGTATCTAACAATTATACTAATGCTATTAGCATCTAAATACACGTCAATTACATAATTTTGCAGTAATATAATACAGTCATATACAGTTTCATTTGAGAACAAAACTACTATGAGACTTACAGGACGAGCGAGATTTGGATGCAAATCTGAAAGTGCAACGAAGTCCCATGTTGAACCAGAATATGCCATTCTGTATCTGCAACTTGAGAAAAGTCATTTAATTTTTTTAAAAAATATAAACAAATAATTTCAAACTATTCATAGTGAGAATAAGTAATTTTTTAACACAAGTGTTTTGACCAAAATAGCATCTGCCTTCAATAAAAAGCGTTTCAAAGCCATCTGAAGTAGACAATTCTTTATTGTTTGTGTTTGGCAATGTAAGTTATGAATTTTAGTATAACTACACTACCTGTGCTTCTAAAATAAAGGTCTGTAATTTTTATTTATTTATGCAGCATTAAATGACTCCATTAGCACCAACCTCTGAAAAATATTTACCCTCCTTCTCCTGTCTGGGAAGTCCAACCGAATTTAATGAGGCAGTTCATATATAAAAGGCCATTCACATGGGAGGAAAGAAAAGTGTTGGGTTGCAAACCACCTTAATTGAGGTTTTGGACTTAATATTAAAGTACTTTAAAATGTGAGTTCATTCCTTCTTCAAAAATAGAAAAGTTTTTTAATTTATTAAAATAAATATATTTTTTAAAT
This sequence comes from Antrostomus carolinensis, assembly GCF_000700745.2. Taxonomy (NCBI): domain Eukaryota; kingdom Metazoa; phylum Chordata; class Aves; order Caprimulgiformes; family Caprimulgidae; genus Antrostomus; species Antrostomus carolinensis. Next base: position 17,679 of record NW_010305884.1, read on the forward strand.
CCATTATTTTCAGGCTGCCAAGGTAACATCACTGCCCATTCCTGTGAGCTACTGCACACTCAGGTCCTCTCTATTGATGCCAAACTTGGGCCATGGATGCTTTGTTAGCCCGTCTGAATGCCTCATTATTTCATGGATACCCTCAAAGACATTATTGATATTTAGCAAATAGTTGTCAGATTCCATTTTTTTTTGGTAAAAGGAACCATTAAGTCGTCCAAATCTTAATAACCTTTAACAGCTGAGAACTGCTGACATTTTTCAGAGGATGCCTGTTCAAACTTTAGAACAAAAGTCCTGAATGGCTTTCACAGCCTTTATACCTGGTACCTTGTGTGACAGTTATTAACCATTTCACGGGTTATATTAACCATTTCATTAGTATAATGATGTGTTGAAGGCGCTAGAAATGAAATAGAGAGTCTATACTTAAAAAAAGTAATCTGTTATCTGAGAACATAAAGTGGCTTCTCAAAAGAGCATTTCAAACTGAAGACTCACAGAAAGATATCCCAAATTTAACTTACAAAAACTAGTGAGGCCCTCAAACTTATTCCCACTTCGTTATATGGAAGATTTCATATTCATTTATATAGGAAAATCCCCTCAACTCTCCCTCCAAGGCACGTTAATATTCTTGCCTCAAAATAAGTTAAATATTGTTAAAGGACATACCTCAGACCCTAACAGATCAGGTTAAAGAAAAGAGCGCTGGGAACACACGTCTCAAAGGAAGATCAGAGAGGCAACGTGGGATCTGCCATGCTCAGGGCAAGCACCCTCACGTACCCCTCAGAGCCAGGGCACAGCTGAGGGAACCACCAGGACCAGACCTTCTTCTGAGAGAAAAGACAAGCTGGAAATCACCAGAAATAAAAGTACGAAGCATTTAACATCACCACCCCACCCCAAACTGGACTCTGGCACCAGAACAACTTGCACCCCAAAAAGCCAGGCTGAGTTCTTTGTTACAAAGAGATTTTTTTTCTTGCATAGGCCCATCATCATCCTCATTCCTTTCCCTGCCTGAGCCTGGACAACACCTGGCAGCCACCCCACACAGGTAGGGATGGCAGCAGCTTGGAGCCAGGGCAGGCAGCAGCCCTTACCACAACCTCCAGGGGTGTCAGGGCAGGCACAGAGCAGCCGGGGCGGGAAGGGAGCGCCCTGAGGGGACGGAGTGAGGAGCTCAAGACTGAGGGACAAAATGGCGGCAAGTGCTGTGGGCGGGAAAAGGGCTTCGCGCCCTCTGACTCTGTGGGGCTTCCTTCAAGGGAGGTCAAAGGAGGAGCGGTGTGAGGGCGGCCAGGGCGCCATGAAGCAGGCACCAGCCATAGCCCTGGGGCTCAGAGGACGGCTACCAAAAAACTAAAAAAAAACAAACACCAGAAATTTGGAGTCTCGGGGCTTTCATGTCCCTGGAAAGGACGCTCAGCCCAGAGGAATCAGCCCAAAGCATGGAGTGGTTTGGGTTGGAAGGGACCTTAAAGCTCATCCAGTCCCAACCCCCCTGCCATCAGCAGGGACACCTTCCACTAGACCAGGTTGCTCAAAGCCTCATCCAACCTGGCCTTCAACACTTCCAGGGAGGGGGCATGGCACCCTCAGCTGCAGTCAGCGAGCTCTGCGTCAGGGCCAGAGCAGAGGTTCAGAGCTTGGGTTGCACTTTTTGCGAGTCCCCTGATCTGTGGGGCTTTACCCACGTCCACCATCGTTACCGCCCTGTCACTCCCGCTGAGACAGCGGCTTCATCCCGACACACACCCGGCTTCCCAGGTCGGATGATCATTTGAGCCACCTGAGTGCATTTTTTGCTCACCCTTCTAACAAAATGTCTGTATTTTCTCGCAGTGCTATTCCACAGCAAGCCCTGGATGATTTTTCCTCATCAGGATCACTAGCAGGTCCCAAGTCCTTGGACTTAAAGCCAGCAAAGCACCAGCCAAGGAGTCTAAAGTCAGGCTTATTCTGCTACAATTATTAATGCACAACACACCAGCAAGACAAAGCAAATTTGAGAAAGCTTTGGACAAACCATTCCCTAGTTTGTTTGTTTGGGGTTTTTTTTTTGTGGTAGCTCTAAGGAAAAAATAAATAGCCTGTATTTTATAAATGAATTAAAATTTATGATTTCAGATATTATTTGTATTGATTTACACACAGCACTCCTGGGTTTTCAGGCCCTGCAGAAGGCTGGAATGAGCTATTTTGTCCATTTATATTGCCTATAAAATTATATTTTTATAAAATCAATACTCTTCACTTGTGTATCATAAAAGATTTTACCCCTGATGAGTAGTTTTATGACCTCAAGGTCATAGCTGTTGAAGTTTTAGCACAGCCTGACAAATTCTCTGTGTTGACTCTATATTACAGCATCTTTCACTTCTTCAATTAAACAGTTGAAAATGGATACCACCTGTGCTCTCATATTTATTGTGTCACTAAAGTCCATGATAATTACACCGTGCTGATGACAAACGGCATGGCAGAGAACTGACAGCCTGGGTATTTTTTGATTTTTTTTTTTTTAGGTTACCTTTTATACAGTATATCTTCTATAGGTTTGAAGTTTCCAGTAAACAGAATGAGGTGATTAGGTAATTTTTTGTCAGTTCTGTTGTTTTAATGATCTCAAGCTAATGAATAAGCAGAAGATAATGAATACAGCAATGGGATCCTAATCAAATGGGAAGGATAAGTTGTACACTAGTTTGAAATTGCTGACAAAGGTACAGGTCTCATTCTTATCACCATGACTGCAAGGTAAACCAGGAAAAAAAAAGTAAACAAAACCTGAAATGAGATCTGTGGGGTCTCCAGCACTGCAGAAGGTGATAAAAGCAAGATCAGAGCCCATGGGGCTTGCAGACATCGAGCTTGCCTAGTATCTCAGCAGAGTTTTGGTGGGACATAAGCACCTGCTTTAAATGGAGCCCCAGCTGGGATCCTGCTCAGCTGCCCTGCACAGTCACCACTTTCCTTAGGTTTTGTCCAGGTTGAGCTGCTTTTCTCCCACAGGCACAAAGGACAAGTGAAACCCAACGCTACCAGTGTCCCCAGCCCAGGGCCACAGGCTTTGTTTCGTTTCAAAGCCACCAGAACAAGGATGCTGTTGTGCACCGCTCCTCGGCGTCCCCATCACCTCAGCAGACGTCTAATGATCGGGTGGGTTTACTTTGTGATTTAGTTCCACTCCCATTTTCAATGCGTCTACGTTTTGGGGGAAAAGAAAAATAAAAAGCTGCTTTTTACTTTCCCATGATAGCTTGTGCTAGGAAGATGTTATCAGGGCCATCATGAAGGGATGCACCGATCTGGCCACAGGCACAAAGACAGTGGATGTGAGAGCACAGTTGTTCCCCTGGAAGATGTAACTAGAAGCTGAATTTCTAATTAGCAGATACTGAGATGGGAATTCCTTTGATTGACGTACCTGTCTCACAGTGACGCTGTGTCTTCTGCTGTTTGTACAGCACATGGCACAACAGGGGACAGGCAGTGATTTGGACTCCTGTAGGTTACTACAAACAAATAACATCTTTATTGGTGCCTGTAATAGACAAATGTTTAACCTGCACATCTCCTGCTAATTTACAATATCAGCTGATTCTCTGAGTTAGGAGTTTTTAGTACAAACACTGAAGAGAGCCTGCAAAATCAAAAATTACTCAACTTGTACTCAAGCTTTCCTCTTCAACTGACCTCAAAGTGGTCTCTAAAAGAAATCAGCATCGTTATCTTCCTTTGACAGCTGGATAAATAAAGGCAAGAGACAGACCAGAAGCAGTTTCCACGCACCACACAAGGACCTGCTCCCCTCTCCAGAACTAGCACCAGCCCCTGTGAGAGGGCAACAGTATTCATTCAGTATTTTTCTGACTTAGTGCTTGATCCCTGAAAGGTCTGAGTGATTTTTACTTTCCAGCACTTCAGTGGCACTTAGCACTCTGCCAAATTCAATCTGTGATTAGCAGAGATTTCCCATACGTGGCTGCAAGTTGCACAGCTCCTGCTAATTAGACCTTCATGAATGGATTTATTTAAATTACACTCATGGGCATGGTCAAGGAGTGCACATGGCATTCTGTAATTCACTTAGCAATTTGTGAGGTGACCATCAGTACCGTTTGCATGCAGGGGAAGCTAGTTCTCAGCCAGCACTAGCAGGGATGGTGCAGAAATTATCTTCAAAAGGATCTTCAAAGATAAAGCAATACAAGAATATGTGCTCAGAGATTTACGCTGCCCACAGCATTTACTGAGTGGGCTCATTGAATATTTATACATTCTTAGGACAAAAAGAATCTGTAAACTGAAAAGGGCAGACATGTAATTTTATGTAATTGGCCTGACTGCATTAAGAGCAGCAAATTATTAAAGGTATTCACTGTTCAGTGGCTTTGGCTGATACCTGAACTGGCTGCGAAGCGGGAGTGCTGATGGAGTAACGATGGACATCTTCAGCTGAAGCAATGCAGGTGCTGATGCAGTCAACAGGTGCTCAGTCTGCTGAGGGAAATTTAATCTAAATTTCTCCCCATCACCACAGTGAGCATTATTAATCTCTCACTTTACCCTGCATCCCCCCCTCCTTGTCCTCAGTACTGGAATCATCCCAGTGCTGTTTCAGTGGGACTTCCTCACTCTGGGCAGCACCGTGACCTCCTGCAGCAGAGGAAAACCCAGAAACCTGGAGTTTTATTTTTAAATGAAAATGAACTTGAACTAGAGCTGGTTCCTGCCTAATCTGTGCTAATTCTGGGTTCTTTGGTCCAGGGAAGACACCGCAGCAGCAGCATGAGCAGCACTCATGTGCCTGCAGGCAGCTCAGATGGGACCAAGGACACAGGTGAGGATGCCAACAGCTCTCTTCTGCATGAGGAAAACCCTATTGCTGGCAAAAAAGAAAAAAGCCTTCTTTCAGGTGTAAAGCTATGTGGGACATGTAACTGCTGCTCTTTCCAGCTGTCCAGGAAGGAGGGTGTTTTGAAACAACAGCTACTCTCAAGACAACAAAGTCTCCCTGTTCTCTCTGATGAATTCACATGAAACTGCTTAAAACCAGACCCAGCCTTCCCCACGGGCAGGGAGTGAATGGCATCTGCAGGGCCCAAATGCAGCAAGGATGGCATTTCTGCAGTGGTCCGTGCTGGGGGAAAGCAGAAGCTGGCTAGTCGTTCATCAGCAAGCTCAATTCTTAACTGTTTCAACACTAATTAATCCCTTCTGCCCCATTCACGCAAGGGTGGAGCAGAAACATCACGCAAGGCAACACAACCCAGAGAGGAAAGCAGGCTGTCGGTGCCAGCCCGTACGCTGACATCGGCTCATGTCAAGTGGCCATTGCAGAATTTCAGCAAAAAAATAAACACCACAATTGAAATCTACGACCTTCTAGAGAGTCACTAAGTAGCTGGTATATTTTCAGCGAAGGATTTGCAAATAAACATATCCCAGAACTATTCCATCTGTGTCTTTTTTTTTTATAGCAAAAAAGTCAGAACAAGATGTCCATATAGGAATTCACTGCTTGAAAACACTAACACAAGTCTTTCTTCACTTCTCTTTGCCTGCACAGCGATACTCCACCTTGATTTCTGAAGATCAGACTTTGATTGCCCAAGATTTTAAAGCCCTTATAGCCTGTCGTTTTACTTGCCTGAAACTACAGAGGTGGGAAGTGCTTCTTTTTGCAGCCTCCAAGCAGCATGAGCACATTCAGGCTAGAGAGGAAAACTTCTCCAGTACATAATTCCAAAATAATTTAAGTGAGGTCAGTGAAATTACTTGGATTTTCATCACTTTCCCCAAGACTAGAATTTCCTCCTCCCTCTATGAGCAAACAAACGATGAATATTTTCCAACAAAAAAAATCCTGAGTTAAAAAATAACAACAATTAAAAATAGTTTTAGTGACAGCTCCCTGACACTGGGGAAGAATGCTTTCGGAGGAAAAAAAAATAAGAGATATTTAACATTGGTGGGCTGCCATTCAAACATTTTCAGCTATTCAAATCAATGAAACCAAAAGCAAATAAATTCTATCTGGATTTCTGTTTCAGACACACGATACTGAACAATACCAATTAGGACACATGGGATGAGTGGCTTCCAGCCACAAAAGTGAGGGGAAAACCCTTCCAACCTTCAGTCTCTCCAGTTTCCAACCAAGCCTAAAACTCGATCCCTGTGTGAGCAGTTCATAAAGAGGAAAACTCGGGACATAATTCTCCAAGACAGTTGGGAGTGGCTGTAACCGGGATCTTAGAGTAAATAACATTTTTTCCCTCACCACAGAATTCAGTGAACAGAGCACCAAGTGAAATCCAAACGACTCATCCAAGCTCCACTTTCCAGCAAAAACACACCTTTGATCTCCTGGCTGAGTGCTTGGCCCTGGTGAGGCAGTGGCAAGACTCCCATTGCCTCCAAGAGCCAGGACCACATCCAGCCCCTTCCTAGGTACTCGTGTGTCAACATTTCCACCCTGCGCCTCGCTGCCCGTCAGCCAGCTCGTTAGAGAATTCCTGCAGACTGACACTGACATTTTAAGTTTTCAATCATTAGAAAAAGAAAACCTACCCCCTCCAAATCCTATTCAGAACGCAAAGGTACGAGACCTGCTCGAAACAGGACTTTATCAAGAAATTTTCCTTTAAGAAAATGAACACTAGAGGTCAATCTAATAACTTGTCCCGGAAATATATATCCCTGGAATAAAATCCTACAGACTTCTTCTGTGTACTGTACACCTCTCTAACTACATCCAGATCCACTGGCTTGGCAAGGCGCTTCGTATCTAACAAGAGTTTCTTCTATTCTTTTGAATTTGTTCTTGTCTTGCTCTACATTAGTATTTCCTTTTCTGGAGCTGGCCTATACGATCGCTGTCCCGATTCACTCACGGCTCGCTAATGCACTTAACTACCCGTTCATGAAACGAAAGGGGAAATTGGCACTTGTGTGTGTAAATGCTGGAGGTCTGGTATGTCCCTGATGTAACTCTGCTGCAGGCGGTTGTGTTAGACTGAAGACGAGTGCAGAAGCAGAGGAGCAGCCATGGCCATGCGGATGAAAGCCCATCTCACCCCGCATCTTGTGTCTCCTGGATAAATCCACGGTTTCAAAGGGGCAGCAAGGAGTCTGCGGAGAGCCAGGCTGGGATGTGAGTGATGGGGTTGTAACTTCCAGCCTTCAAGTCCAATTCCCTTCCAAAGCATCTCCCATCTAACAGCAACAGGCATGACTTCATTACCTACGTGTCATGCTTCGTCTCATCTTCTGTGCTCAGATTCTGGAGAACCTTGTGGTTACCAACTCCCATGGACTATTGGTGCATAACACAAAAAGGGTTTTGGCTGCATTTTTTTTCTTCCTCATTCTTGAATGCCCTGTCTTCCAATTTCAGTGAATTTCTTCCTCCCTTTTCCCTGCTCTTAACAATAGAAATAAGACATAATCCTGCCAGCCTGCCTCAGCCTCCCCATTCCAACCTTCTTTGGCAAGTCCTAAGCTCCCCTTTTATAAGGCTCCTGTCTCAGCTAAACTCAACAGAGACATGGAAGGAGCTCTGGCTTTGCCAGCACAGAGGCTGGCTCCACCAGGAAAGCCAAGGGAGATTCAAGGCATGAAAGTCAAGTCAGATGAAAGAGTAGATCCAGCAAAGAGTGTGTTTAAGCACAGAATTTCTCCCATGGAGTCACCAGGACTCGTGTGCTTCGTGCTGAGCACATACGTGAGTGCTTTGCTGAACCCAGGCCAAAATGCAGTTGTTCTTTATGAATGCGGGCCAGATCCTGTAGCACTGAGTAACACCAATGAGTAACATTTATTCACACGAGTGGTCTCTGAGGAGAAGGGCTGCCAAGTCCTGGCCCTGTATAATTTTTTTCTCTTTAGCAAGCAGCCAGAGCAGAGCTCCATATGGCAACGCCAACTCCTCACTCAGCAGCTTGCCTGCTGCCAGCTCCTCGGTGGAAACAGCTCAGTGAGGCAGAAATGTTCCAGCTCAGTCTTCATGTTACTATTACCTTTAAAAAAAACCTGCCAGATAAATTCCTTACAATTCTTCCAGGGAGTTTTTTCCTGCTGTGGCAGTCCTGGCTGTGGCTAAACCCCCCCCAAGGCCAGCCACTCTCCTGTGGCACCACCCAAGCCCTTCCTAGGTGAAAATGTCTCCCAGGGCATGTCCAAAGAGTGTCCATCCTTAATGCCCAGCTCCACAGAGGTCTGGCACATCCAAGGATGCCACAGAGGTGATGGGCTAGGAGGAAAAGCCTCTTACACTCCTCTTCAGGCAACCTGGCCCTAACACAGAGCTTGAGCTTGTGCAGGGACACATCTCTGATAGACCTTCCCCATCAATGCACACACAGGAGAGATTTAGGAGGGGTAGGAGAGTGGTTGGTAAGGTGATGGATGGCTTGTGCCACCATGCAGCCATCATGCACCAACACCCTCGCTCCAAGACAGTCAAAACTGGGCAGAGCTGAACAGGAAACCTCCCTTCTCATTGTCCTCCCTTGCAGCTTGCCCCTAGGAGCTGGGGGTCTCCTGATGCCTCACCTCATCAGCTTTTCTTCTATTAAAATACAAAAGGGAAGCTGCAATCCTTCAGCCACAGCTGCTGTCTTTCCCCAGTGCCACCATTCATCCCCATCCACCTGGGAGTTACTGCAGCCAGAGGCTGCGTGCACCCAGAGGCTCTTCCAACACCAACCACAGCAAAGAACTCCTTGCTACAGCAGAGACACAGTGCAGGCTCCTGCCAGTCCCAACACCCCCTGCACAAGCCTGCACCAGCCATAAAGACCCTCCAGGCACCCCAGGGACCTTTCCTGAGCCCCCCAGCACTGCAGGAGCCCCACAGCAGAGAGCAGCAACTGCCCATTCAGGGACCCACATATATCCCACCTTCTCTCCATCCTTCACCATCCCCTCTTCCAAGCGGCCACACATACAATTACTGGCAAATATCTGTAACAGGAGTTGATATTTTGCAAAGGTCTCCAAAGGTGCTTAGAAAATGTACCTGCCAGCAAGGTCTGGCAGCAGGTGATGGAG
>NW_010305884.1:26799-36179 GCF_000700745.2 Antrostomus carolinensis
CACCTCCAGCACAGCCCTTGGTGCCATCGTCCTCCTCGTGGGGTCTGGGTGTACAGCAAAGCTGTCAGTGACACCAGAGGGGCAAAAGCCATACTAATACCTAAAGTAAAGTGGGTTTAACCCAGCTGGGGTCAGGCCTGCTGAGCACCTAGGCAGGATCAGGTCCAAGGCAAGGCTAGCCATGAGCCCAGGTTATGCTTACAGAGCCTTTCAGCCTCACCCCGCCGTGGCGTGTGCGGTTACTGCCAAATCAATATGTGTGTCTTCCTGGTAAATAGTTGTGTCAGTGGGATGTTAATGGTGCACAGCGCTTGTGGTGTCAAGGCTTTCTTCCCCCCCCCCCCCCGGTCATTTTTTTTTTTGACAAAAACCCCCCCCTTTTTTTTTGTCAACGAAGCAAAGTCATTTATTTCCCCTTCCCCCCACAAATGCACAAAATGGGCTCCAGACCCACCTCCTACAAGGAAATGAGAACCAGCCCTGGAGGATCACCCAGCAAGAAGCCTCTGTTCAGAGATCTGACGCCTCTTCAAAGAGGGGACAGCCTATGTGCTCCTACCTCCACTGATTTATGAAGAACGTCTGCGTCACTGATGCGGGGAAATGCTTAAACGCTACCAGAGGGAAGGAGAATGGAGCGCTTAGGGGGTTGCACTGAATAACCCCTCTATTTATTACAGTTTGTTTTCATATAATTAGATCTATATTGCATTTTGAAGGAAAACAAACAACCTCACAACTGCAGCACATGCTGCTGGATTATATGCTCGCTAGAGAAATAAACACCGGTGTGGCACCACCGGGACCATCTGATGGCAAGTGGGACATGCCAAAGGCAGCTCTTGAATTGCAGGTGGCAGCAGCCAGCCTGGGAACATGTCCCCAAGGTATGAGAGGATGTGGGGAAAGCAGGTGGCTTGCCCGTGCTGGTGGGAAGCAGCCAATATTGACTCGGCTGGAGGCAGGAGCAAAGCCAGAGCATGGACTACCCCCAGATCAGCCTGGGCAACCAACCCAGCACTTGGGGAAAGGCAGGAGAACGGTTGGATTCAGTGAGAGTCACAGCCCAGGAGCATTGTCTGAAGCCAAGTTGTTCTTTCTTTCCTTTCTTCCTTCTCCTCTGTGCTGAGAAATTCTAAATTTAAGTTGTTCTAACTTATATCTGTTTGGTTTTAATCTCTGCTGTTGCCCCAATCTTATTTATGCCTTTGAAATATAGTAGCAGGCAGGCATATAGCATTGTGTTCATGAAATACAGCCCACTGTCTATAGTATTTATTGATCACTAAACAATTCCAACAAGCACAACCCATCTGAGCGAGCAGAGGACTTGGCTGAAGGATGCCCATCTGCCAGACCCCAACGCACAACCCCACCTGTGCACCAGCAGCACAGGGCTGACAGAGCTGCCCATGAAATGCTCTTTCTCATCCAAAACGAAGCCAAGAGAGGCAGTACAGCTCCCAGGTGGGTCCCAGTGGCAGGACTGGCACAGGGCTCCCAGCCAGGATGGCCAGTGCTGTGGGGACATCCCTGGGGACACAGGATGCAGCCCTGTGCCCACCTTGGGATGCTCCCAGTTAATGCCAGAAGGGCAGCGACAGACAAAGCAACTGCTCAGCTGTATCTGAGCTGGAGCAGAGGCACCTGAGGGACATGGAGCCGCGCAGCACCCTCAGCACCATGCACTCCAGGAGAGCCAGGAGCCCACTGCTTCAAATAAAAGCTCTCTGCAAGGATTTTTGGGGGGTTTTTCTGGTTTGATTTGACCCTGCCTGGGGAGAAGGGGAAAGCAGTACTCAACAGCCTTATATATAAGCAGTTTGATTAGCATAGTTAATGTCTGTGGAATTTATTCAGTGTCTGAATTCTTGCACTTTTTCCAGGGGAAAGGTAACAGGGGACTCTGCAGAATGCTGTCCGTGCAGAACTGTCTCTGTCCCAAGTATTTCCTTGGAAGCCCTCCCTGTCCTGCAGCAAGAAGAGAGACCTGGGAAAGCCAAGCACTAGGCTGGATAGATTTAGTGTTGCTACACTGGGACTCATTTATCTTAGCTCAAAGGTGAACAGACACCATCCTCAAGGACAGAGCTTAACAAGCAAAGCAGGAAGATCTGAACCAGATCTTGACCTGGTCTCAATCACACAGCTGTGCTGAACCACACAGGGTTAATTTATGCCAGCAAGAAGCCAGTCTCTTCAGCCTGAATTCATACCCAACTCCTACTGCCACCAGCATCACTGGAGCTGCCTGTGCAAGCCAGGCAGAGCTCATCCCACTAACACCAGCTTTCCCAGTGGCTCAGGGACTGCCAGCAACCCAGTGCAGAGCCATGATGTGACACCAACACTCACGGGACACTCACACCAAGACATTGTACCACTGACCGCAGCATCCTGCCTCATGAGCAGCCTTAAGGGTCTCGGGGTAAAACAAAGACCCTCAGAAGGGGATGGGCTGCAGCAGACACTCCTCAGGGTTTCATGCGGCTGCCCATCACTGCAGGGTGCTGTGTGTCTTAAGCACAGCCTGGTTTGAGGAGAGACCCTCAGCACCATGTGGGACGTATGGGACTGTCCCAACAGGCACTCACAGGCAGCTCCTTTTGGCTTTGCTGCAAGAATAGCACTTCCTGGAGAACATAATTTTGCATCAAACTCCTGTCTCAGCCACGAAGCCAGTCTCGGATAAGTCCCCAATCAGGGACCAGAGCAGGCTACAGGCAAGTGATGGAGTTGTGCAAACCTGCAGATCAGGAGTGGATTTTGTGCACAGGTCCTCTGGTGCTGCCTGCCTGGGTGACACCACACACAGCAGCTCCAGCACCTTTGGTGGCACCGGCAGCGTCCCCACATCCTCTGCCAACACAGGGGCCCTGCACTGTGCAGCATCCCCAACTCTGCTGTGTGACAGCAGCAACAGGGCTGTTGCAGAAACGTCTCCAGTGATGCTGGGAGATCTGGCCTTGCTGATCCCAGTTCATCTCAGGGCAGCGTTTCTGAGCAGGGCAGTGCACAGCACAGCACAAAAGGGGGCTTTCATCAGCTCTGCTCATTTCACCCTGGGGCGAGTGTGGTACCCTGACAGCCTCTCACCAGGGAACAGCTCCTTCCAATTTCATAGAATCACAGAATGGTTTGGGTTGGAAGATCATCCAGTTCCAACCCCCCTGCTGTGGACAGGGTTGCCAACCACTAGACCAGGCTGCCCAGGGCCCCATCCAACCTGGCCTTGAATCCCTCTGGTGATGGGGCATCCACAGCTTCTCTGGGCAACCTGTTCCAGTGTCTCACCACCCTCTGGGTGAAAAATTTCCTCCTAGTATCTCACCTAAATCTCCCCTTTCTCAGTATAAAACCATTTCCCCTTGTCCTGTCATTATCTGCCCATGGAAAAAGTCACTCTCTCTCCTGTTTCTAAGCTCCTTTCGGGTACTGGAAGGCTACAAGGGAGCTTATAAACAATTTAGCTGGCCACTGTCCCAAAGAAGGTGAGCAGTCTGAGACGCCCTGGAGACCAAAGTGGGATCACCAGCTCCAGGTCAGATAGCTCTGTCTCCAGCCAAGCCCCCTGCTTTGCCTGCACACACCAGGGCATTTTGCCTTCCCAGGGCCCCCCCAGAAAATGCTGTCTTGGTCCACAGGCAGAGGGAGATGGCAGCAGACACTCATTGGTCCCATTCCCAAGCTGCCCTCAAGCTCAGTACCTGCTCCTTTCCCACACCAAGAGACCCTTCACAGTCCCAAGGAGCTGCAATATCTTCCACCTCCTGCAAAATACCCCAACTCACTGCCAGGGCTGAAGGCACAAGTTCCTGCTGCTGGAGATGCCCCCATGCACTCATCATCAATGAGGTGGGGGGACCAGCACCCACTGTGCTCCCCAGCACCCCAAACCCCACAAATACTGAGTGGAGCCACTTCACCTTGGCCCAGTCCCTGGGTTGGAGCTGGCTACCAAGCTCAGACTTGGATCTAGGAACAGACTTTTGTGCTTTGGCTCATGGATCCTGAAAACAAGAGCTTTAATCAGTGCTTGCTTTTATGCACCGAGAGCCAAAATTGTCTTGTTAAATACAGTAAGCGATCAGTGCTCACAGTGAGGAACATTTCAATGACTGCTTGTGTGGGTAATTATTTCAGGCTTGCCTCTCTTCCTCTCTTAAGAAAAATTACAGAATGTGGAAATTATTGCGAAGCCCTCCAGACTTGGAACGTTTTCTGCCCGTTACAGGCACTCGCTCTGGGCAGCGCTTCAGCCTGCGCCTGCATTTTGCTGCCTGGTTGTGCATCGTCCCACTCCTGACAAGCACCAGGATCACATCCTCTGCGAGCAGCCACACAACTGCCCTTAGCTCAGACGGGTCTAACTAAGCCCAAGACCTGTCTCAAAGGCAAGGAGAATCCCTGCTGTGCCAGCCTTGGGGTGAGCCCATCCTTCCCTGCCTGAGCTCGGCACATTGACACGCATCAGCCAAGCCCAGAAATGATAGTTTTATGGTTTGGGTTGTTTTGCTTGGGTTTTTTTCCCCCCCCATTCCCACATCCCTGATAGCAGCTGTGGATCCATGCTTGGGAGCCTTGGCTCCAAGCAGGAGCTCCTTCCTTCTAACACTTCTCTTCCAGCCCTCTCTAATATTACACTATTAAAGTTGCCTTTTAGCTTTTACTATTATTCATTCCCAAAGATGAGGAGCACCATGGAAGCAGAGGGAGCCCCAGCACTACCTGTGTCATTGGAGATGAGTGGGAAACCTCAAGCTGGGAGCGCTGCAGTGATGTTGGGGTGAGCAGAGGAAGATTGTGCTCAGCCATCCCAGCACTCAGCCCCAACTTCAATCAAGGGACAAGGAGAGCAGACTGCGGTGACACTGCCAGCTCCAGCAGTCAGGGGATGTTTTGCTGGAAAAGGGGGATTTTTCTCTTGGAGCTAAAGGTCCTCAGCCCACTTGCAGCTGGGTTTGCATCATCTCCTCCTCTGCAAACGCATCTTCTGGCTGGAACCTTGGCAGGAGGAGGAGAAAAATCCCAGACAGGGGATGACTGTCAGTTTCACTCATTTCTAGAGAAAAGTTTAGGGTTACAGAGAAATGCACAAAACTGGCTTTTAAACTCAGACAGCTCCGCACGCAGCGTGCTCCACAACAGGGCTTGGCACCCACAGATTTCCGCTCAGTCTGGAAACACCAGGAAAGCTGGATCCCTGGGGGAGTGGGAGCAGAGGGAATAACCTCCATCTGCAGACACACTGCCTGGTCTTACCGCAGCGAGGATGGGTGATGCAGCATCCCCTGCCCACAGCCCATCCCCTGCATCCTTGTGCTGAGCTGGGCCAGGGCTGGTTCTTCTCAGCAGCCAGAACAGCGCTGGGCTTTGGGTTCAGCTGGGATTTGTCAGGAGAGAAACGCTGAGAACATCCCCATGTGGCATTTGTGTCCCTGGCACTGAAGGACTTTGTGTTTGTCCGTCTGCAAGCGCAAGATCTCAGGGGGGAGGAATATTGCCATGGATCAGCTCCATGGGCATTGGGCTCTGCCAAGGGGCTGTTCCATCTCCTGTCCCCCATGGGCAGGAGATCCATGAGGGGCTCTCCATCAGCAGAGAAAGCAGAAGTGTCCCGTGACAAGCACATCTCCACAGCACCAAACCAAAGGCAGCCAGGCACAAACAAGTACCCGAGGGGGAGCAAACGTCCTCAGAGGATGCTCCCACCCTTAGCTGGGTGTGAAGCAGCTCCACAGCACTGGCTCAGCCGCACACACACTGAGGTCACTCCAGACTGACCCTTCTCCAACTCAGAGGGTTTTATGGGGGGTTTTTTTGTTGTCGTTTCGTGGTTTGGTTTGGTTGTTTTTTTTCCTAGAAGCAATACAGAAAGCATCAGTGCAGCCACAGGCACAGCACAGAGCAGTGGGCTTTGCCCACTTTGATTGAGACAATACACAGGTACCATCACTGTGCCCACCTTGCTGGGCAGGAGCTCCTGCACTTCAGGTGTAGCTTTGACCTCCTCTACCTCTCCCCAGACCTCTCCACAGCCCCATGGCTGGTTCCTCGCACCAATATCCATCCCAGAGCTGGATCTAGCACTCCCAATCCAGTGTTTGTGTGCTGGGTGTGAAACCACACTGTCCCCTCCCAGCACCCAGTGATGCCACCAGCTCCCTTCTCCCACAAACCACTCTGGGTACTACAGAAGCTGCGTTAAAAGATACTTGGGTGCTGCAAGCAGGTCAGAGAAACAGGATTCTCCCCTGCCTTGCTCCTCTACAAGTGTGGAGGGCTCCTCATCCTCTCCACCCAGGCATGGCCTTGCTTTGCCCTGCCCATTTTTCAGAAGGCAAGGGGACCTGTCACCTGCGCACGGGACGGACAGGAAGGGAGTCATTCCAGGGAGCACTGCTACTAAACCACTCCAATATGGCAAAGCAATGTTAACCAGCTGGGAAAACGCTTTAAAGACCCTTAATTAAAGGCTGGCTGTTGCACAAGCCCCTTTCCGATCCCCACCAGAAGTATTTCCCAATTTCCCGGCCTCTCCCCCACTGCCCTCCATCCCTCACACTTTCTTTCCCGCTGGCATCTGCCGGCAGCATGCTGGGGGATGTCTCTCCAGCCATCAGCCCCTGCTGTCGGGTGGAAGTTTGCACTCACAACAAAGGAAAAAAAAGAAAAAAGAAAAAAAAGGGGGAAAATTCTTTCCCTGTTGACTTTCAGTCACGGGTGGAGGCAGCAGCTGGTGCAAAGATGGTACGGCCGTGCCAACCTGCTCCTGCCTGGGCACTGGGAGCATCAGCTTCATTGTCTGACCATGATGTGCAGCACCCCTCACCTGCCATGGTAAAACTGGTGAAATGGGGCTGATCCAGACCCTCCAGCACCATCGCTCACCTCTAACACTGACCCTGATGGGATGAGCTGCAGCACCACTCGGTGTCCCCCCATGAGCCAGCCCCACAGGCTCCAGGCATCCTCCTCCTCTTGCCCACTTTGTGGGTCCGTGGCCCCTGGGCAGGAGCAGTGTTGGCTGTGCCACATCCCATGTGTCCCTCTACCCCACATCCATGGGAAGCAACGGTGGGTATATGATTAAGGCCTGGGGCTCCCCTCCCACCAGGGGAAATCTTGCCAGCAAGGCACTAATTTATTCTTTCTGTTGATATAAATTGATGAATTATGTGAGGCAACGTGTTGCTGTTTCTAATCAAAGAAAGAACCAGAGCTCTGGTGTCAGCCAGGGAAAGCTCTCAGCCTGTGCAAGGGTGCACAGCCCAACTGGGCAGCTCTGTGGGACTGAGCTGCCTCTGAACAGAATCTGGCCCCTTAGCATGACCAAAGTCTCCAGTCTTGGAGCAGGAAAAAGGATGCTGCAAGCAAAGGAGACATGCTGCTGCTTCCTGACCACGTTTGTCACAAACCCCATGCACAGCAGCACCTCTGCGAGCCCACGGACCCACCCTGGCAGCCCCAGCAGGACAGAGACGATCCCAAGCACCCAGAATGACCAGAGGATGTTAAAATGTCCCTGCAATCGAGTTAAACCTGCACAGGAGGAGGCTGAGCCTGGCACCCCTCCTCCTTCAGGAACCACGTCCGTTTGAACACACAGGTAAGAATTCAAACCTGAACAGAGCAACAACTTCCATTTCCAAAAGAGCTCCATGAACACCTCTTTTTTGCACCATAAAATGCAAATAAACTTAGTGGAGGCAGTTTCCTCCCAAGAGCCACATCACTTGCACACCTTTCACGTTTGCTCTCCAGAGCCATGGGGTTGGGAGGTGGCAGTGGCTGGGGGGGACATGGGCTGGGACATCCGGCCCTCACCTGGAACAGGACCCTCAGAAACACCCTCAGGGTGGGGACACGCCAGCAATATTCGCTGCACCAGTTTGGACAGAGGCTAATCCCAGTAAGTTGCTCACAGATAATTTGGTTAATTATTTCAGTAACTAACTATTATTTTCCTAAAAGCATCTCAGTGCCTGCTCACGGGCTTCCAGAGGGGCTGAGCACATGGGCTGTGCTCATCTCACCCCAACTCCAGTTCAACCAGTGAATAACCTCACCCAACATCAGGGCAGTGGTTGAACAAAGGCAGCTCAGCTCACTCCAGGATTAGACACAAGTGCCATGTATTTCATTTTCTGCTTTCCATTTGTGTACCCTGGAGCTGCCTGCACCTGATAGTGCTTATTTGTGCCCACATGTGGGATCCAGCCCATGCTCTACATGACTTGGAAGCCACCACTGGGCACCTGGTTGCAATTACAGCAGCCTCTCCCTCTGCGTGGGCATTTTCTTGTCTATTGGGGAATACAGCTTGAGTTTATTCTGTGTATTGAGATCATGTCAAGATCAAAACCAGAGCACAAGCCAGTGGCCTTGGCAGCCACAGATGCTGCTCAAGGGCAACATGTGGTGTTGGGGGGACTTTGAAGGATGGCAGGACACTTCAAGAGGTAATGGCCTCAAGTTGCACCAGGGAAGGTTCAGGTTGGATATTAGGAAAAATTTCTTCCCCAAAAGAGTGGTCAGACATTGGAACAGGCTGCCCAGGGAGTGGTGGCATCACCATCCCTGGAGTTGTGGAAGAAACCCTAACCGTTTCCCTAAACCAGGGATGTGGTTTAGTGGCCATGGTGGTGATGTGCTGATGGTTGGACTAGATGATCTTAGAGGTCTTTTCCAACCTTAATGATTCTGAGGGGACACGTATATCCCTCCCTGGACCTTTTCTCTGTGCCAGCTGGGAAGGGAGGTCACCACAGTGGACCCTGCAGCAAGAAGCATCATGACCCTGGACATCTTCAAGCATGGGATGAGGCAGAGGTTTGCAGGCAACACTGTCTGCACTGCAGCTCCTTTCACTGGGAAGCACAACTGTGGTCTGCTGGGACAGCCCAGCCCTGCTTGCTGCACCACTCCCACAAGCCACTGGACCCCCATCACAACCAAAGAAGCACCAGTGACCTTAGAATGACCACACAAATGCCCAGAGAGATGCAGGGCTACACCATGGGACCAACCAAGCTCCTCTTAGACACCCCAAGCACAAACACTGGAAATCTTGAGATGCAGCAACACCCACAGACCCTCCCTGACCACTGCTATGTGTCACCACACTGCTCCATCCCCAAACACCACCACAAGCAGCACGAAGATGCCCAACCTTCCCAGCAACAGCAGCTTCCCCCTTACCAGCTAGATCCTGCTCCCCAGGCCAGCTCAGCCCTCCACAGCTGGGACAGGTCCTGCAGGAAAGAGCCAGCCCCCACCCACCCTGCATTTATAGCCCACAGGTGTCCCATGGCCCTGGCAGCATGAGCCCCACCTGGGGAAGGTGTTGTGGGATCTTAAAGGTCTTTTCCAACCACTAC
>NW_010305885.1:0-9577 GCF_000700745.2 Antrostomus carolinensis
GCCCCCACACTGGTACCGGCAGCAGTATCCCCCGGCTACCACAAGCTCTCACCTCCTCCCCAGCGTCGGGACACAATTTTGTGCCTGCTCCAAAGACAACAGCTATTGGAGCTAGCATCGGTGAGCCACTGTTAGGTTTCAGAGTTAACACACCTGCCAGCAGAGGCAGCTGGTAGCTCCTGTGCCAGCCCCGCTGTCTAAACAAGACAGCAGCATCTTGTCCCTGTCCGGTAACCGTTTCCATGAGCTCACTGGGAACTCATTTTAACGTGGGACAGCTACATGGCACAAGTTGTGCAACTGAGGTCCCGGCCAACCACCAAACCGCAGCCTTTGCCGAATCTTCCCCGGGTGCAGAGCCCATGCTGGGCCATGCACCCACTGCCTGCACCCGGCTTTCTGCAGGAAAACAGGGTCCTGCTGCTGATGGGGAAGAGTTAAGAGCCCTACTGCTTCCCTTTTGAAATACTGCAAACATTCACTACCAAAATGTATTGCAACTCCAGCAAATCTGTTCATGCTAATTAATAATGTATTTCTAATTAATCCATCACCACAGGAGCAAAACCAAATCATAACAATTATGGCATTTCAGTTCTGCCTGGGACATATGTTCTGTCCTTCATGGCCTGCCTCAGGGAAGAAAAAACTGCTTGCAGGAACACGGTCCAGCACCAACCCCTACCCATCCTGATCTTATCCCAGTCCCTAAGAAATAGAGGACCTGGAGAAATGTGGGGTGTCCTCTGGCTGCTGGGCCACCCCACGCCTGCAGGCTTCACTTTTAGGCTCTGCCCTTACTCAAGCAGAGTAAGGTGGAGGCAGTGGTGGAGGGGGTGATTTGAGGCAGCTCAGACAGGAGGCTGCCCACATCTGAAAAATAAAAGTGTGGAGATTTGGGGTGACCTGGAGATGGATTAGAAGTGACATAGGAAGCTACTCCTGTCCCTGCATATCATCCCCACACTATTTCTAAAAGCAAACAGGAACAAGTCAGGAAGGCACTTAGCCTGAAAAGATTTCACTTACAACATTAAAAGCTTTGTTTGTTTGTTTTAAATCAAGGTAGACACTTAAAAATGCTTGCCTATATTTACACCCTAAGAAATGCTTTCTCAGAGTTTGACTGCAGGTGGAAAAGTGGGAAAGTTAAGAAACTCAAATAAAGGCACAAGCTCTCACAGAAATTAAAGTATGTTACACCTCATGGGGAGGCTCTTATTCAGGTGCAAAGTGGCCTCAGCTTGCTGTACGCAGCAATCCCTTTGCACACCAGGCTTCACAGACCCTGCAGTGCTGGCTCCAGTGCCCCTGGGTCACTGTCCCAGAATGTAAAGCCACTGCAATTGAGGGACACGGTGCTCCACTGTGGTGAAACAGCAATGAGAGAGAGCTGGGTCAACGGGTAATAACGCTGCAGTGTTCAGTCCTTAACAGCATGTTTTAACAGAACCTGTGTGTTAGCTTTTACCTACCCATTGCCCTGATACAAAGACTCATCACATTTCTTTCATCAACTCTGGAGAAGAATAGAAATTTGAAGTTTAGCTGCTGCCCCCAAACTCCTAAGTACTGGCAAAGAGGGTTACCAATGGGGCTTCATTTGGTTGTATCCAAAGTCCAGGTTTTTACCTTATATATCATTTATGTGGAAAAAAAATAATGAAGATTTATACAGAGAAAAGTCCTATTAGCAATGGAAAAGACTCTCTCCCATGCCCTTCTACCACATCACCTACATCTGAGTCAGAGACTCGGCCCGCTGGCTGGGACAATGCTAAAGGCCAAGGAAGAAGCATGGGGAATGGTGAGGAGTTAGAAAGCCAGATTACTTAGAAACATGCACAAAACAAAACGGAAGATCTCTGGTGACCAAGCCCAGAGCAATGCAGATAATGATTCCCATACGAGTGAAGCGATGCTCCGAAGAGAGATGGGAGACACCATCCATGCAACATGTAATAAGCTTTTTTTTCACCTTCTTCTGCAAAAGCATAAACAATCCCACCGGCTATCAATAGTATCCCTGACCACTGAAAGAGCAGGGTCATTTTTTGAGATTTTTTGTATTATTACAGGATTTTTTCCCCTCCAAAAATCCATCTTTTGTAGCAAGACAGAAAGCTTTCTCTCTGCGCAGCTATTCTGAGCACCAGAGCTACATACTGTCCTGTGGGCAGGGGAAGCTCTCGCTTGCCCCAGCGCTCAGCTGGTGCCGTGGAGGGCGGTGGCAACAGCAGCTGTGTGCTGGGCACCGGGCGCACGAGTGCCGGGGCACACAGAAGGCAGTGTTAAGACAGCATCCCATCCTCACTCGGTGAAAGAAGTGGTTCTTATGCATTTCAATGGTGAATTCTGCCACTTTCTTGCCAAACAGCTTGAAAACAACTCTACCGGCATCAGTACTTCAGTGGTTACTGTCTGTGATCAAAATAGGGGATCCTGGAGCTCACAGGGCTTTGACATCTGCACTGACGTATGCCTGTGCTCCCCCTCCTTCCCACTTAATAATGTCTACATACATAGCTTGAGTCATCTTTACATAAAATGTAACGTGGCCAATGAACCTGAAGTGACACAGAAAAAACCTGTGGAGAAAATACACAACAAGTATGAAACTCAGCCATGTTCAATCTGGTTTTAGTATCTGCATGTGCTGCAGAAGTACCTTATGGGAAATTTCACTCCAGAACGATTAGCTTTACTTTGGCATATTTAAAAAAATCCTAGTCAGCTCTTACATCCCTGTGGAGTTACAGTAAAACATTCAGCTTTTCATATAAAAAAAGAAAGCTACTAACCCCAGCTACAACTTGCAAAGGTAATCCTGTAAATGTACATCTACAAGTTGGCTGCAAATGCTGGCAGAGAGGACTTTGAAACAGCTCTGAAAAGAGTGAACTGAAGTGTGGATCTTGCTCAGCCTCTCTGGCCTCCAGGACTCCCAGGCTGTGGAATCAGATTAAAAAACCAGGATGCCATGGAGAGCAGCAGTTTTGCACAAGTTTGCCATTTGCTGCTGACAACAGCTCAACATTTTGGTCTCGTTGTCTCACTGCCCAGCTCAGGATCTGTCAGCGGTGGCCTTTCTTTCCAGCTTTCCCTGGAAGGCAACCTTACAAGATTGCCACCCCAGCTCCATGCACTGCCCCTTGCAGACAGGCAGTGTAAGATCAGGCAGGCGGAGGAGCCCTGATTGCAAGTGGGGAAGCAGTGAAGGTGGGAGGCAGGAGTCAGCATGGCTGAGCTGGGCTGCCTGGCACCTGCGCTGGGAAAGGAGAGCTGCAATGCTGGGTGGATGTGCCAGTCTGCCAGTTCCCCTCAGCCATGGGGCGTGCCCCAGATGAATCACTTCCAGAGCAAAGGCTGGGGCAGCAGAGCCATGCTGCACTGGCAGCATCGAGAGAGAAAAAAAGATTCTTCAGAATAATAATTGTTAAAAATATCCATTGACAACATTTATCATCACACATTTTATTCTTTAAGCCATGTTGCATGCTTGGGCAGAGGTGAATTGGGCAGGATTAAAAGCATAATCATTTAATAAGCCCAGTACTTGATTTTATGTTCTGCTGTCATGTGTTCCAGCCCTGTGGCCGCAGAGTCAAGAGTACCTGCAGTGCTGCTCTTCTTTTACAGATGGCAAGGCCAAACACGGCCTCTGGTGTCAGGATGGACCGACAGCAGCCCAATTCTAAAGGAACATCACTGAGGGCCAAGCTGTCCACCTAAACCCATAGGCAGAGCCCCTCAGATGGTGGCATCATGCTTCTGAGAGTGGACAGAGATAGGAGAGCTGGGTGTCAATTCCCTCCTGAGCATCTTCTTCCCATATTGCCAGACAACAGCCAATTCTCTGCAAGGAGGGATGAGTGTGGAGACACGCACTGCCGTCCTGCCGGCAGCCCAACAGGAAAATTGCCACAAGGCAGCAACAGGCAGGACCGACTTTCTACTCTACAAAGCTCTCCCTGCTACTTTGGAGCCTCCCCTGAAAGGAGCTCTTGGGTGAATGGGATAAATCCCTCCTGCAAGAAGCTGGAAAGCAGGTTCGGCTGGCCCTGTGCAGACAGCCTCTAGGAGCCTCTATGGGGTAACAGACATCCCAGCTCCAGAGGAAAAAACATTCACTCAGTCTTAGGATTGGAAGTCCCACCTTTTGGGGGAGAAAAAGAACCCCCAAACCTGCATTTTATTTTCTTTTTACCTAATTTTGTCACTTCTTCCTCAAGGCAGGTCTGGTCCGCTATGCTAAGTCCTTACTGAAGGAACAAAGTGAAACAAATCCTATTTTCAGCATTGACAGCAACTGCCTCTCGGGGCTCTTGGCAGCACAAGGAAAGAATTTGTCTGATCAGAGAAGATGGCAAGACTGCTTCGCTCCCCAGGCTGAACATCCCAGTGAACTCATTCCCAGCGAGAGACGCTTCCCCCGCAGTGCCAGCTTCTCTCCCCAGGGATGAAACTTTACCAGCAGTGGTCTGGTTGAAGTTGCTAAACAAATCTGTCTTACCCTTCTGGGCAGTGAACACACTTGGGATACACTGAAAGCAGTAACACATCTATTATAATTGTTTTCTTACTCAGGGATCTGTATGAATGCCTTTTCTCCTTAATTAGAAGTAATCACGTTTTTCTTAGATACATTCTTAGCAAAATGACCACTGAATGGCATATTTGCTTTTTTTTTTTTTTGAATTCTTGAAAACAGCTCAGCCTAAACTAGACTTCCTAGTGATAAAAATACCTATTTTCAATAGTACCATATTATCTAATTTGAGAAATTACAAAATTCTACTGGCAAAATATTAAAGTATTTTTCTCTTAAATTGTAATCCTAGACTGAGGGAATGCACAAACTCAGGGATTCCCTATAATGACAACAAATGTTGAGGTATAATTAGAAGTATTTTTGAAAGCCAACAATTGTTTTTTGAAAGAAAGGTACATTTTAGTTTTAAACTGGAACACAAATTACTGTATTTTTCTTACAATAGCACTGAACTTTTATTTGAGGTTCTCTGTTTCTGAAAGCAGACATGATGGATTGGAATAAAAGATAATTTATTGCAATGCTTACTTTCAAGTGCAGAGAGAAGCAGTGTAATTGTAATTTACAGTAGCTGTCAAGGAAAATCTATCACAGATGACATTAAAATGACTTATTTTGCCTGAGCCACTTATTGTTTAAATGTGCATAATCTGATAGGAACAGATTTTTTTAAAAATCTGCTTTATATTGTTCTAAATTAATATCAAAACATGTGAGTTAAACATTTTAAACCATTTATTAATACTTTCATCACTACTATTTTTCCTAGGAGTTGGAAATTGGTTTATTTAACAATATCACGTTTATATTTTTTAGCTCTCTATGCTCACAACACTTTCATGTCCCTAATTTCACTGTCTAAAAAGTAGATTTCAAACTGGATTTTTTTACATCTGAAAGAGAAGGGTCAGAAATGATAGTAGAAAACAGAACATAGGCCCCAATTCTGTTTCCACCGGAGCTGACTGACAGTTTTGCCATTACCTTTAATAAAAACAGGTTAGCAAAGATACAAATTTTTATAAGCAAAGTAACTCACAAATCCAGGCAATTTTTTATTTGCAACTTGTAGCTGATGGTGGAAGGAACTGCTGCTCATGAAATACTCAGTGTCAGCTATTGAGCTTCCATAACAAAGACTACGTTAGTATACTGAATGCAAACTTACCTCTGCGATATAATTATTCCCAAACCTATTGTAGAAAGGAAATATTCTCATTATTTGTGCCTAAGATACGTTCTGCATACCACTTGAGCACCTTTACAGAAATACTGATGAAAGAAACCTAGACACATTTCCATTCTGATGGGCCTAAAGGTTTTCACCTTGTAAGTGCTTGTTCTCAGGTATTTATGTTATCTAACTCTCCTGAAACTTAAGATTTTGATGTATGTATGTAGTGTATATGTCTGTCTGCATGCAGATGTCGAATGATGAATAACCAGTCTTTCAGCAGAGGCAGTGTTAAAGTAGTTCTAAACAAATCAGCACATTAAAATCATCGACACGGTAAAATCTTGAGAAATAAAGTTAATGACCTGCTATTTCATATGTAGTTTTGAACAGCTTCTAGCTTTGATTAATCTGCTTTTCAAAGGGGGCGCTGACTATATATTTACACTTTGTAAGTAAACTGACCTCCGTAGCAACACAGCAAAAATCCCATGTCACATTAAATTCTATTTTTTTTTTTTTTTTTTTTTTTTTTTTTAATACAGCTGGAATTAATGTAGTGAATCTGTAATGAAATGCATTATTCTGCATGGAGATTTATCAGATTTTCCAACTGAATGCCATGCTTTGCTAGCACTAGCTGGAGTTCACCTGCATGTTGGTGTGGCGTGTGGCTCTTTTTTGTAAAGAGTTAAGTTGAACACAAAAAAAGGGAACAAAGGTCAGCACCCAGCCGCCACTTGAATGTGAGATTTTTCTTTTTATTCCCCTTGATGTATACTAGGCTCTGTGTTATTAGTCTTAATGATGGAAAATTGTAGTGTTGATACAAATCTTTTTTTCAAAGTAGTAGGCGGGAGCTCCATTTGTTAGTAAGTTTTTTTGTGACTAAAAGCCACGGACAGTACATTTATGTAGCAGTAAAAGGCCTAGATGCTCTTTCCATAGCAGAGCTAATTATTCCTACTGTGACCTTACTGATCTACCCTGTTCCTAGTACATCTCATCTGCACGCCTGTTCCTCTGTGTAGATGGTGTCAGAGAATATGAAAAACCCTATAATGAAACCATTTTCATGATGGAGAAAGGCTACTGGAGTTGCACTTGCTACAAAGAGGCTCAATTATATGAGTAATTGTGATAATTTTCTACATTCATAGCCTTCAATGGGGAAAAAAGAATGAGAGCCACAAAGGAAAATTACTTTAACAAGAAAGTACAGAGAGTAAAAATGGAAGAAGAGACAAAAAGGGGGAAAAAATAACCAGAAAAAAAGTTTAAAAAATAGATCTGGAGGGAGGAATAGCAAGACAGGGAGAACAACAGAAATGCTCAAAAAGCCTATGTGCAGCTGTGTTGCACAATTAAATTGAATTTTTTTTTCTGCAGTTGATGAATGTGACTACTGCAAATGTGCCTCTGTAGTTAGCTATCATTTGTTGTTCCGTGACAGGAAAAGGATAATTACCTCTCAGAGAGAATCAAAGGCTGACATGCCCTTTAGACACAGCCATGAATGCAGAGCTCGATAGAATGCTTGAATAAGAATCCAGTGTTCTGTGCCCCCTTCTACTCAAGAATAAATTTTGTTAAAATGCAAGAGCACCACCAGTAAATTTGTTGAACCCTAGGTGTTCAAAAATATGAGGTGCATCTATCGACTCATCCCATTTGCAAAAATAAAACTACATTTTGAATTCACTTCTATTATATTCATGGACAGTAAGATAGTGAGATATGCATTAAATTTCTTTTCCCAGTAGGGGTCTGATTCAACATTTCCTATGAAAGAACAGAAAGACACTATCCTTTTTCTCCAGGCTAGTTAGCCTATAATTTAAAACTGTCAAAAACACAATTTTATACAAAGTCTTCAATAAAAGCTTCTCAGATATAACCCAAAGAGGTTTTACTAAAGTTTGATTCAGACTGTGTTACAATATTTTTAAAGCTATAAATACACCTAACTGATATTTGCCGTTCTCTTTTTTCCTTAAAGTATTTGAAGATTTACAAAGAAAAAAAAAGCAGCATCCTTTCAAGGTGAATAAGTCTTGCAGCTTTTAAGTAATCAGAATGTATTCAATAGCATGTTGGGACCATTAATACTCCAGAGAATTATTGCTTAATGAAATGTATATGGTATATGTCTTTTTTTTTTTTTTCAAACATTTTAAAATAATCCATAGGTACTCTCAAAAAACTGAGACGTATTTTTGTTGAAAACCACCAGCAGAAGAAGAGTCATGACTGCATTTATGTGATGGGTAGAAGAGATGCAAAACAGGGAAAAATTTCTGAACTTGAGCTCTTTTTCCCCCTGTGACGTTAGTAGCATGCACTGCTCTTTGTAAGATCAGAAGTTCTTGAGTTAAATATTTTTCTGCTTTTTAAACAGAGCCTGATTTATGTTGACTAATTCCTTTGCAACATTCGTTATTGCTAGACAATGAAAACAATGGTTTCCAATCCTTTTACACTGCTAGAGAGAAGTGGTGTAGTTTCACACACAAATAAAAAATAAACAAAAACCCACTGCAAATTCCATCTGTTAATTTAAATCTACCTTATGAATATCTTTGACTCTTTCTACAGTTATCTTTGCTGACCCTAATATAATTCACTTAAAAAAAAAAAAAAAATCTCTTACCCAAGGAACAACATTATAGCATGGCAGTTCACATACTGATATCAGACCGAAATGATGGTTTTGAATCATAAAACATATCATCAGCTTTATACCAAACCACCAATAACCTTTGTCCCACTTGCCAGCCCTCCCTTTACTTGTCAATATAAGGCTTACCTGATTGTGTTTCCAATTACAGAGAAGGGAGCCCCTCGTTTGCAAGCTGCAATTGCTTCATCTCTACATTTCCTGGCAACCTCCACTAACTTTTGACCAGATTTATCCACATTGCCCACCAAAAAGGTTTCAGAAGTGTCACCATGGTAGCCATTGTAATACACCTAAACACATGCAGAAATGTAAAGACATTGCATCCAGAAACAGATCATCTCCTTAATTAAATCCATTCTTTCTAGGAACGAGCTATATATTGCAATAGACAGACCACAGGCAAGCTGTATTTGCAAGAATGAGACCGGAAAAGCAAAACATTACAGGGGGGGGGAACCCAAACAAAGCACGAAAGACTGCAAGGTGCACAAGGGTTGCCAACCTTAACTTCAAGAAACGCAGAAGTTGTGCACTCCTGCCCAGCAGTGCACCAGATGATGACATCACTCAGCTATGGGACATGGCTCAGCTCCGGGACATGAGGCTAGCTGGGCTTCATGCGAGAAGATGGGTTGGCGCCATGAATGGGCTGAAGGGGACCTTGGGGGCTGTTGGGTGCGCACCTGCCCTGGCTGCCTGCCCCTGGGGCCAGGGGCCAGGGATCTGTACCCCACACGGGTAGGTGTCAGGCCCCAGTGCTGGCTGTGGGCACTGGGAGACCCGCTGGCAGCTGGCAGGGAAAAAGCAGCCAGCATCCCCCTCGCAGCCAGCATCCCCCAGTGGGTTTCTGAGGCGATGCTGCGCACAGCGGGGCCAGAGGTGCACCCTGCTGCCCATGTCCAGAGGGAGCCCCACCGAAAGCACAGGCCAAATCCACCATCCGCTGCTGCATGTTTTCTTTAATCTCACTTTTAAACTACAATGTGGCATAACGTTGGATTTTTATTTCTGATTTCCAGAGATTACTTTTGAAAGAGAATAAACATATCATTCTGGCACCGCAAAGTTTCATGTGCTGAAAATGTAGCACCTGTTTAATTAATTCACACTGTCTCTTTTTTTTTTTTTTTTTGGCATTTCATAGGTTTTAAACCTCAGTTCTCCAGAAATT
>NW_010305885.1:9595-9906 GCF_000700745.2 Antrostomus carolinensis
CCAGAAATTCTCTGCCGAGCACAGGAAACCCTGGCTCTGCACCACCTCATTAAAATGGAGTTTGCAGCTCTGCAGTATGGCAGAAAGGCACATAACTGTAAGACCAAGTCAAACTTCCCTACAGAAAGACAAATTACAATGATGCACAGTTTTGATCTTCTAAAACATTTTTTTCCCCCCCAAACAGTGAGCAACTATCCTTCTAGGACTAATAACTCACCAAGCTCGAAGCACTGAACTTTTGCCACTGGCAAGCTATTTGTGAAAGACAGACTCACATTCTTTTTTGGTTGATTATAAACTTGGGGGGG
>NW_010305885.1:9945-12070 GCF_000700745.2 Antrostomus carolinensis
TTTATCCCAAGGCCAGGTTTGTGTTTGGGCCGAGATGTGAGGAAAACGCAGGCAGTTAGGAGCGAGGGGTGTTTTTTTAAAGAAAGGTGAGTGCCAGCAAGAGTCAATTGTGTTGCCACTGCTCCAGCAAAGAGAAAGGTTGCAATTCCCGCTCTACACCTTCCGCTGCCTGTTCAGACTGCCACTAAATATTTTTTTAATAATTTAATGCCTGCTGGGCATGTTTTAATTTAGGTAGTTCATATTTAAACTGAACTACTTCATTTTTAGCTCTAGCAAGTACAATGCACAAAACCCTGGCATTAAACATCATCATCCTGGAGAAGCAAATACAGATTTAAAACATAGGAGAGCTTAAAAATAATAATAATATTTACTGCAGCCCATCAACTGCAATTACATATTTTTGATGTTAATGAGCTACAACCACAGCAACTGTAACACACTAATTCCTTAAAAGTCAATGAAAGAACCAAGTTGTAAGAAACGTTAACCTGGTAATGGAAGGC
This sequence comes from Antrostomus carolinensis, assembly GCF_000700745.2. NCBI lineage: Eukaryota > Metazoa > Chordata > Aves > Caprimulgiformes > Caprimulgidae > Antrostomus > Antrostomus carolinensis. The sequence goes on from NW_010305885.1 coordinate 10,455, forward strand.
TGAAAATTGCACTATGCTGAGGATTTAGTGATGGATAATGCTTTTGTCTCTGCACTAAAATACATTTTAAAGGCTACATGATTCGACACAATAAAACTTGTATTTAGTCTATGAAATTCTCCCATCTTAATTATGCAAAAATTGTTTTTTTTTCCTTCAGATAATTTTTACATAGTGTGAAGTGTTTACACTTAATAACTAGAATATTATTTAAACATCTTATGGAACCTGTACACAGTTATAAACAATTTGCTGTGAAATATTTACTTTGATTTGTATTTTGTCCACCTGTGAAATGTCCCAGTTTTGCTCATTTAAGAAAAGCTAAAATATAATTAGCAATGCTGGAAAGTATTATTTTTTCCTCAGATACTTTGGAACTGAGCAATTATCAAACAAACTACAGTTCAGTTTGAAATTATAAAAAAATCTTTACAAAGATAATCAGCAATTCTCATCCTTTTAGGAATCTTCACAGAAACATCAAGATTTATTTTATTTTAGGAGGCTGAACAGAAAACAAATAAAAATACATCTTCATTAAGACCACTAACATTTAGTCCAGCATATTTATAAAGCAAAGTGGACAAAATATGCGCATCACAGTAATATAAAAAATGTTTGGTTTAGTTTTTTTACACTTTTTAAAAATCTAAGTAGTCATTATTATCCTGACAGATAAAACAAAAAAAATCCAATGAAAAATACAAAGAAACTAGATGTTAAATCCTTTGCTGTTGCAAATAGATTTAGTCTAATACACTGGGCAAAGCTACACCAGTTCAACAAGGTAAAAATTTAGGCCAAAAATATACTTTAAAAATGATACATTCCATTGTGTAAACATGATAGTCAGAATTCAACAATTGGAAAGTATGGAGATGGGAAAGAATTTGGTACGACTGGAAAAAATCTAACAAATTCAGTTCTGGATCACACATGAGTATACCATGGGAAAAAGGTAATTGACCCTAATTTTAATAGAAAAAAATATTTTAGAAAGCTTGAAACTCATGCTCAAAGGTAGGTCTGGTGGAGATTTCTTCGCTTCTTCCAGTATGAAATTTTGGCCCATGGAAAACAGTATCAAGTTACCAAGAGTTTCTTTAATGATTAAAAAAGCTTTTTGTTATGAGATGTTACTCTCTTGTATGTGACATATTATTGCAAAATAACAGTAGGATTCAAAAGACATTTGTGTTCATATTAGAAATAAACTGCACTTTGGGAAAATGAAAACATGCACAGAAAAAAGAAAAAAAGCTTCTGCAAGAGATGAGTATTTTTTTTTTTTTCATAAGCGAGATGCGAATTAGGTTTCCAGTTTCCATACTTCCTTGCTCCTAAGAAAATCCAGCTAGTGTTTACTTAAATAGCTATAATTGACCATTCTCTGGAAATATTAAGTCACAATTATATCACACCATTTCTGTTTCTGCGCAAAAGGTTCAGGGCTTTTATACCAGAAATGCAACACAACACTACCTTCGGGGATTTTAATAAATGTAGGGAACACTGCTAGCAAAAGAGTTGCTGTCCAAATAGACTGACATACACAGGCCAATGTAGCCTCTAATGACAGAGTAAGATAATGACAGGCCCCACTCAAAATCAGC
>NW_010305885.1:12087-45437 GCF_000700745.2 Antrostomus carolinensis
AAAAATGCTGGCTTTCTTCGTGTTAGCTCATCTCATACATATCTATCTTCAGCTGCTGCCCAGTACTGTGGTGCTCTGCATTAACTACACAGTGGATCAATAACAATTACACCTTCTCAAAAACATGACACATAGCAGGATTGGGTTGACATTTCACTTAGGCCAACATTGATCTCAGTGCATCTGATTCCAGTCCTAAATTCAAGTCAGGCCTGGGTCTAGCTGGAATAAACACACAGTTAAAAACAAAAAAGGAAACCAGCTGCTTGTGCCTTGGCTCAGAAGTAAACAGCACATCCATCTGTGCATCCCCCATCTCCAATCCACTATTCTTCCTGTTGCTACTAGTGATTCTGAAGTTGATCAAAGACTATTTTTTATATGAATTACTCACCGTGACATCAATGTTGATAATATCTCCATCCTGAAGAGGTCGACTGAAACATAAACAAAAACCAAAAAAATATAATGGTGACAGACAGTTCCCAACAAAGGGAATATAAGAATAAACACCTAATGACACATACATAAAAAATCAGGAGGTAGATGCTGTATAATGGAGGAAGGCAGAGACAAACAGAATAACCATTTTTAATGTTCAGCTCTCACTACTTAGAGAACAAGTGTAGCTGAATATAAAATAGTAAGAATCAACTACCAGAAAAAAATATCAACACCTGAAAAATCTACCATTATATTTATTCTTTTTCTCTCACTAGGGTTCATATTTTACTTTGTGACTAGTTGACTGTATTGCAAATAAAAAAAAAAGCCCACATAAATTCAAATCTATTTATTCCTTACCCTATACTTATTTTGCTGGAGGAAAAAAAAAAAAAAATCACACTAAACTCTAAAAGCATTTTGCTATTTTTTTTAAGTATCTGGATAAAAAGGATAATATTTTTTTTTTCTAGTTCACATACATTTCTATAACATCTATCAGCATTGCATGCTAACATGATAAGCATCTACAATAGGTTTACAAAGGACATTAAGTTAAGCTGAAGTATGTTCAATATTAAATATAATTTATTAATTTCAGTTTAACATTTTCATTCCCGGTGGTAAAATGTATATTATTGGGGAAATACCTGTCAGGAATACCATGACATACCACGTTGTTTACAGAAGTACAAACAGATTTTGGAAAACCTCCATAGCCCAGAGGTGATGGATAGGCATTCTGTCTGATTATTTCATGATGAACAATGGAATCTATTTCTTCAGTTGTCATGCCAACCTAAAATATCAAACATAACATCCTGTTAAAAAAGCAGAGAGAGTTTCTCATATTTACTGAATGTGATTGCAGCCAAGAGTTTCAATGAAATCTTGGATGTTTCAAATATACTGCTTTGATACAAAACACTAAACTCTATTTTGGACTTTTTTTTCTTTTTTTTTTCTTTTTTTTTTCTTTTTTTAAGAGAAAAAGGTTTTAAATAAAGCGTGCAGTAGAAACAAGCACTCAAACTGTTCCTAGAAGGTTCCTAGAAAACCTAAATACTGTCTACTTTCTTGCCATTCTTTTTTCCACATTTGCTTTCTCAAAGACACCAGTTTTCTCTGGCATCTTGTTTCAGTAGCTGCCACAGAAATGTCTGGTTTCAATGCCTTCAGTCCTTTAAAATGCAACATTACTTTCTCTTTTTATTTGTAAAAGAAAGGATCTTAATTCTTGTAACCACCCAGTACATTTATCATAATGTACTTGTGCATTTTATGAAACTGTTTTCCAAGCATTATTTAATTTTATAAAATATTTAAATATTTGGCTTCATATCTTGAGCATATTTTACTTAAAGCTGCCATAGCCTGAATGATCACAAGGAATCTACAAGTGCTTATCCACCATTTATGCACTTGATGATTTCTAGCTTCCCCTTTTTTTCATGATTTTATATATTGAAAAAAAAAACATTGTCACAAATCATTCAGCCATTTTCTCAGTATCCATGGAGTGGAAAATGCACACGCTTGAAATAACATTCTTCTTGCTTTTCTTTTGTATTGAGTCTGTCTCTGGAATGGTTAGAGCTGAAATTTTAAATTTGGTAGGGAAACCTCCCTCATTGAGAAGAAGTGCCTTTGAGGGTTCCTCTGCAAATTGATTTTGATTTGAATGAGTTTTGAGCCTTTGAAAATCATACTTCGTACACATACACTACAGTGGCTGTGATTTTGGAGGACTTTTTAGTAACACGTGGAATATAGGGAGGCTGTGGCGCAGGAGGCATATTTATCCATATATTGAAATATTCAGTGATCGTGCATGGTGAATACAACAAAGTGCACTTGTGTACTGTGCTGAGGATAAAACCAGGTCTATTTGCTCAGCTTGCATCTTGTTCAGTACAAAAATGTGGCTGGGCAGATGAGGAGTGATGAACCCACTCAAGACTGGGATTTGGGGTTACTGTGCAAACCCCCTGCTTTGCAGCAGCTGTTGCAGCCTCTGCGCTGGGATGGCAGCCGCAGCCCTGGCATGCTGTCTGCATTGGACACTGCAGCCATTGGTTCTGGATAAACACAGGTTTTGCTCCTGCCTTCACTCACTATCATCTTCAGCCTACAGACAAACTGAACAGCTATGTACCAGACTGGGTGCTGTCTGCTGCTGCTGTGCCCAAGGAATTTGACATGGCTTTTGGACACTCGGCAGACAGATCTATGCTCCTTGCATGGGAGGCTTACGTGCTGTGAAAAGTTCTGCTTTTAACAGTATCTGCCTTACCTTTAAAGGAGATTTTGCTAGCTGGGCAATGTTAAGGAGGCATCTGCTATGCACCTCACCCCTTATTTGAGACATGGCAATGTGGTGGCATCTAACAAAATTCTTCTATGAATTGAATTTGCTGGTTTACTCCCAAATCTTTTCCTCAAACACAGTAAATGCTATATATATAATACCATGTTGCATTTTTAAGTCCCATGGGCAGTAAATGGTAGTATCAAAACTACCCTCAGCCCAAACTTTGTCCCTCTGCATGAATGCATTGTAATGTGTCTTTGTTGTACTGGAGGATTGTTCCTGCCATTAGCTGAAGCACAGGTTGAGAGCTGGTTGGAGGGGTGCGTGCAAGGTGGGTTCAGCAAGACAACAGGGACAGACAGAAGGATGGGGATCTTCAGATAAAATAGGAATGCAGAGTTTACCTTATGAGAATAACCTAAAAGAGCTCAGTTTGTTTAGTCTGGCGCACTGAAAGCTGTAATAGCTCTATTACTGCATGAAGGGGAAAGACTCAAGGAAAGGCAGGAAGCTGTTTAAATTAAAGAGTGGAGTTGGCCAAGAACAAATGGGTATAAACTGGCCATGCACAGCATCAGACTGGAAAGCAGAAGACACTCCCTGTCGATGATGGAGGGTTTGGGGCATCCTCCCAGTCAGGGCGGTCTTGGCCAAACACTTACCGATGTAAAACAGAGCTCATCCCATGTCTGTGGCTGACCTGGGCAGTGGTCTTGGCACTACAACTCCAAGTGCCACCTCCCTCCCAGTCCACAGCTCCTGGTCATGTAAACCTTACCTTATACATCTTCTTGCTCCAAAGTGTATGTTACATGTACGTAGTATTTTGCTATTATGTATAGTTTGGCACATACTATGAACTGCATCATAAGCTACAACGTGCTGCATATATATGTATTTTACACATGGTAACAATCAAAATATATCAGCAAAAATGCTCTCATTCATACTCCACATTGCACCCTGACCCTTTAGACACATACCCTTAACTTTGCATGAGTTACATGAGTTTTACCATACTGGGAACTAATTGCACATAAAGAAGTTAAACACGCATGAACATATGTAAGATTAAAGCTTCAGGCTGTTTTTTTATTGGCCACCCCAGGTCCAGAATTAAACCCCTGGGAAAGTGTGATGAGTAGTTGAAAGAAAAATGCATAGTAAACTGGTAATTTTTTCCTGTTTTAAGTCAATGGCATTGACCTACAGTCCCCATCTATCGCGGCATCTCATAGCCACTCAACCCATTCTACCCTATCCAGTATGCTATTACATGAAATACCAAGGCAAGGCTAAAAAAGCACTCCTTCATCTGCAAAACCTTGTAGTAGGCTCCTCCCAGTACATTTTAACTTGGGAGGTATCCCAAAAAGCATACTGTAGAAACATTACTGGAAACCATGAGGCTTTATTATTGATGCACTCTGGAAAATTTTGTGGAATTTGGCAGCTGTTTTTTCCAACAGCAGCTCTATGACTTGTATGGTGCTGGATCCTGTGGGACAGCAAGGGGCTGAAGGATGGATGGGAATGGAGAAGGCAGCCCAGCCCTTCAGACTTGCACACATCCAGAGCCAGAGAGCAGGACATATCAGCAAGACGGGCCATGAAATGAAAGGAAAAAATGTAGCGTGGGTCTTATGAGAAACTCACGTGATTTGGCGCAATCCAAAGAGAGGGAGATTACAGACAGAGACATATTACGGCTGAGCCAGCTACTCACTCTAAGTACCACATAGGTCCGAAATACAGAAATAATTAAACGGGCATATCATGGACTGAATCAAAGTTAATAAATCCTTCTTTTTCAGGATCTAACTTAAAGTTGAATGCACATTAAGGGAAAGTAAAAAAAACCAAAAATAGATAAAAACCCCAAATAAGTGAAAGCATAAAACACATCCAGGCTGTTATGGGACTTCTGTAATTGTTACCTTTAAGCCCTTTCCAGCCAGAAGCAGGACATGACGGGCCAATCGACAAGCTTGACGAAGCCCTTGAATCTGATCTTCATTCTTAATTTCTATGTCGTCTCCCCAGTCTGGTACAATGCCTGTCGTCACATAGTCTGGCTTCTTTATGTGCTTGGAGAAAAAGGATTGAAAATGAAGATCAGAAAACTGAGCATGACAATGGGATCATTTTCTCAGATACTGCCTCCTGCTTCATGGCAGCTTGCCCTTTCTGTCGTAGTATTGACCTTCCTAAGCCATCAGGGCAAACCCTCAAGGCTGCCTCAGTATTTCTTCCACTGCCCTTTTGAACTTAACATTGCCTGTTACTACTGACTTATACAGTCTGTTAACCTTCCAGTGCTGAAACCCCAGATTCTGCAGACAATTTCCAGCACAGGCAATCACAAGTTTTGAAACTGGGAGAGACTTAAAAACTCTTCATTTTCTTTTGCAGAGCGGCGCATTTTCTACAAAAGACATCTAAACACTGGAACTGATGGGACAAACATACAGAGTTAGGCTCAAAACCAAAACTGATAAAATCCTTCATTTCTCGCTCTGATGAAACTCTTGTTAACTTCCATGAGATTGTTTTTTTACTAAGAACCTTAATATTTAACTTATTTTAATTTAGAGTTTTTACTTACTAATCTAATTCACATGCTGCCCATCTACAACACTATGCGAGGGTATCTCAATTTGCTCTGTCAAGGGAAGTGTAATAAGCTTTCTTTTTTTTTCTGCACAGAAAGTTCTCAGTCCTCATATAGAGGTGAAATTTCACTTCTGCCTTTTTAAACTCCACAGTAATTTCTTGACAAGTGTATGAACACAACAGACTAATAATAATGGTAAGATCTTGCACAGAGATGGAAATGCCCTTTCTCTCGGAGGGTCCTGGGCTGTTTCACTGGCTGGGGAAGAGTCCCTCGCCCACCACAGCCAGGCTGATTCTCTGCCATGTTGGCCATGGAGAAAGTTTTGCATTGACTTCACAAAATAAAGAATCAAGCTGGCAGGCAAAAAACAAAGTGGAAGCTTGGGCTGTACACAGCAAGACCATACAACATCAGGGTGTAGGAGTAAAGAAGAGCAGTGCAATCCATTAGCTCTAGGGGGACTTTAAATAGTAAGACTATTGTTACTCCTATGGGAATTTATTTTCTACTCTGATAAAAAGGTAAACTATCTTCAGTGGGTTCATGTCAAGAGAATTTCAGATTTACATTTTGTTCAAATGAATGGCATTATCAACCCTAACAACATCCTATCACAGTACTCTGGGACTTAATTTAGAAGAAAAAATAAAAATAAAAAAAAATATATATGCTGTATTAGCAACTCCATACACAGCAGCACCCTTGCTTTCCCCTTGGAGGGCACTTATCTAGTAACTGCTGAGACCTGGCCTGCTGACCTGTAAGAGCTGTTAAGGGAGAAGCCCAAAGCAGTGTACATACAAGTCTATGTATACAGTTCCACAGCAACATCTTGAAAAAACCCATGTTATTTCAATGTGATTTCTGGCAAACTTTGTATAAAGTAACAACTTTGCCCTCAAATTTTCAGAAGAACCGGATTGATTTTTAGACAGTCTGAGAACTTTGACCTATGAAGACAACTTTTCAGCATGACAATATGTTTCTCCCGCTTTATGCTAAAGGAAGCATCGAAATCCAGAAAAAAAAAAAGTTTCTAAGTTCTACAATTTTTAAATCTCTGAAAAATATTATAAAGTGTGTAAACCTATGTTTTCCCTGCACACAGAGCTTCCACAGACTCTTAGGTGTAAAAGCCCTACATCCAGCATCCTTATCTGCTTTCCTAAATACTTTTTAGTAATTCTGTCCCATGGAAATACTCTATATTTTGCATAAAATATCTATAAAAAAATGAAAAGTAAAATTTTAAAAAGTACTAATACACATCCTGAAAAGCACTGTTTAGAAAGGGCACTTTTGCTTTCTTTCAGCTAAAGGAAAGATACTAAACAGTTAATCTGTAAGATGTAGTTAAATGGAAAAAAAAAAAAAAAAAGAAAAAAAAACCAAAACCAGAAGTGGAACAGATGTTTAAACTGCATGAAAAAGTTCCTTTTGGCTCTAAAGTAAAGAAATACAAAAATATATGTTGCAAGAAAAAAAAAACACTCAGGCACACTAAAGACAAGTTTAAAATGTGCAGTGGGGTTGCGGGGCAGCTACCGCAGGTACTGTATGTTCTCTTCCTAAATCTGACATAACCAATTAACAGAACCTTGAGCAAAATATAAACATTTTTATAATTAGCTTACTGGAGATTTATACAGAAAAGGACTCAGATGATCACAAATGGTAGGACCATCTGTAATTGTCCAAAACGAGAATCTGGACCCATAAGTGTAAGTATTGACAGCTGATTACACTATCCCACATTTATACTACCATAACTGAACAAGCCCCAGGTTCAAACTCCCTAATAACCAGACACACCACTGTGTTTATCATGGTAGGCAGCTGAAAACTTCTCTCATCAGTGCTCCTATTTCAAATACCAGACCAAGCAACAGGACGGTGATCCAAACCCCCAGCTGTCGGTCAACAAACACACTTGATCACTCCTCCAGTCAAACTCTATATTGACTGAAGAACAGATTAGATAATAGAAATTGCAGTACCTTAGGAACTGGGTGAGCTGGAGAAACCGTGGCTGGACAAACTATACTATAAGCACTATTTCTCTGTCCCTGAAAAAAGAAGCATCTTCGCTGTTGATTGCTTGACTGCCTGTGCAGGTAGATACGATTGCACGAAGAAATGATTACGTGGCAGCCAGTCACAGAACCTGTTAACAGATAGGACAAAATGGTTAGCATTTTTTTCTACTACCACATTGCAGAATGGAGAGTATGCAAAAAGAAGGGCATCATGTAAAATAAACCACAGAACCCATGCAGTAGCCAAGGATAGTTCAGATTGTTCAAACCTTGTACCGTTAAAGAAAGAGCATTAACACTGAGAAGCAATGAGAACAAAAAAACCTTCCCAAACAATACTTTGAAGCTTTATAAAATACCAGATCTGTTTTAGTTCGATGCATTAAAAAGCAGCCTGGGTAAATTCCCCAAAGCTTACAGCCAGGAGAGGTGCTCCAGCTGGCCCCTGCTTGGAGCTATTTGCACAGCTAGAAGCTGCACTGTTGCAAGGCTTGGGGAAATGGTGAATAAGGGACAATAGCAAGAAAAGAGGACAGAAAAAAATGATTTAATGTTAATTTCAGACAATATTTTCACCTGTATTTTTGCAGAATTGGTCACAGATTTGAGTACAATATTGCTAATGTCATTTGTGCCAAGACACAAGGAACAGGGTTAAATTTGTCCTGCCTAGCAGGGCAACACAACAAACTTCAAGAAATATTTTTAACCTTGGCCAAAGACAATTTAAAGGATTAAATTTTGTAATTGACTTGGAATATTTGAATCAGATTTCCACTTAATTCACATGGGAATTTGGGATGAGAGTTCATCAGAGTATTCATTGCCCAAACTTAGTTGTCGGGTAATGACACATTTTGCCCCCCCTCAAAAAAGAAAAAAAAGGAAAAAAGGAGAAGAAAAAAGGCATTGAAGCCCAAAGGTTGTCAGAGTCATCAAAACCAAAACAATGCATCACAAAAGAGGTTGCTAGCATCAAAACTGGGAAATACACTAACTTCCAAAGGATTATTGACACTGCCCAATTAAACTACAATTACATGTAGCGCATATTTCCATTACTCAAACATCCTACAATCTAAACAGAGGGGTTTTTGAAAAACAAGTTTCAAAAGTTAAGTTAAATAAGTTAATCTGCTTCTGAAAAATGTCATATGTATACAAACACAAGAGCAGTGTTTTGTGGCAAATAACACATATGAATAACTACTCTTTAGTAAAAAGGAAGTGTTTTCATTTAAACAGAAGTAACTAAACATTCTTACCTCACAGAAACTAAGAAATTAATCTACTGCATACTTTGTAACTACATAAATATGATTTTTTCTTTTTAGAATAAGAGTTTCTTCCATATCTTGTATACTTTAATTTTAGGGTACCTTTCTTCCTTTCCTTTGGATGCATTTATCATGTCCAGATGCAGATATTATCCTTCCATATTCACACTTGGCTTCATAGACAGCCCTTTTACAGCACTCCATGATATACAGGAGATTTAAGTTACGCACCTTTTCTGGAGCCCCAAAACCCAGAATGAATGAATAGTTGCATGGGACTTGCTTTAGAAGCGCCCCTGTCTCTTTGCACACTGATCAGTGCTACATTTACTTATCGATATCTGAAAGGTTGTAAAAGCTTTTACTCCATGCAAGCAAATTTTTACTATTTTTTTTTAAATTGTTGGTAACAAGGCCAGAGCTGGGGAGTGAGGCTCAGATCAAGCTCTCAGGATAGGTTAGGAAGTTACTGGCTTCAAAAGAGAAGATAGTGTCTCCATGGAAGTGGAGCTTCCCAGTTAACAGAGGGCTGGATTGGTTTGGTGGTGTTTTAATTACAATTCAATCAACAATCTCATTATCTACTGCTTTTCTAGGGTCTCCTTCACAAGAAAAAAATCATTGTTTAATTAAAAAAAAATTAAAAATCTGGACCATCTATCCTGTACAGTGTGTAAGTGCATCCAAAGAGTTCAGAGCATCCTACAAACACCTTGCCTAGTTTGCACCAATTTCTGGAAGCTGGAAGCACATAATCTGCTGAGGCAGCAACTTTTGGGCCATCAGAAGTAGCAATCAGTCCGTCAGCATAAGCGAAGGTAGCTCTTTTACCAAGTGCAGTGAAAGTACCTTGCTCTTAGTACAGCTGAAGGTATTATAAATACACTGAAAACCCACACTCGCTGATGTGGTCAGCTCCAGTCCACGCGGACATCAATATGTGAACATGTATCTCAAATGTTCTCCTTGACACACGTCATGCTGTCTACTGTATAAAAGTTTAATTGGGGAAGAAAAGGTGCAAGTGTGCTTGCCAATTATCTGGCAGTATAACTCCAAATGTCCCAAATACACACTCTTAAATATATTAAACCAGTTTATACTCATGGGTGCATGCCTATCGACTATCCCACATTCAGAAGCCATAACTTTTTATTTGGAATAAAATTTTTACCTCTATTCTCCCAAAGATACACTGTAAGTGTTGTCACAAGGTAACAGGATAATAAGGTATTGTAGTCTGTTGTTATTCTACTAACTATTCATTATAAACCAGACGTGTACAAAAATATCTGCTCTTGAACAGGTGAAATGCGACAAACAAATATCACCACAGTAAAATACAACTCCTAAAATATATCGCAAGAATTACAAACACAGGACAACTAAACCTTTATCTGAAATATAAAAAATTACAACAGAAAACATTCTCCTACAAAGTAAAAATAAAATGGCATTAAAAGATAACAAAGTTACTGTTTCATAATGAAAATCTGGACTCCATCCACACACTTCCTTCCTTAAGAAGGCCTTCCTAATGTCTCCACAGCTCCTTTTATTTTTTAAGCTCCCATATTCACAGCTAATTCGATATAGCAACATCATCAATCACCAGAGACAGGCACAACTGGCTGTATTCTCCAAGCCTGGCTCAGATATTCCCTCCTCCCCATCCCTTACACCTATCAAAGCTTTTCTCAGTGCCTCATTTACTTCTGCAACACTGGTGCTCAAGCATATCCTTTTTGTTAAGCTTTCTGTGTATATTAATTACTGTAAGGCAGTTTAGAAATGCAGCATTTTTGCAGCTTCCAATGGCAACTGCAGCCATCAGAGAAAGAGCCCTGAGTTTGGAGCCCAGTAGCCTTGTAACACGCCAGCCCAGCAGGGATGCGAAGTTGACCCTTTACGTGTTTCTTCTCTCCCCCAACAATAAGGCTACGTCACTTGCCACAGATAACAGCATATTTACTATCAGCTGCAATAAGGAGAATTATTACCAGTGTTACTGAATCACATCAGCAGATATGATGTACCGAGCACAGAAAATTACAGACAGTTAACTGCTCCTCTGACTCAACAGTGAATCACCCTGTGCAATCTGTGTGCACGCATGTGCTGCCAGAGCCGCTGGATTCCTCAGCACACCCTCCAGACCTTAATTTGTATTAATAATATAAAGATGCACTCTGAGCTTTTGTGAATTACCAGATAAATTTATCTTGTGTGGAAATTACATTTTCTTTTTCTTTTAAATGAGACAGTCAAAGAGGCTGAATACGGAACTGGAGTATGATGATGGGTGGGAGCATTTTAAGTGACTGATTTTGCAGCACAATGTGCCCTATATTTATTAGCCTTTTACTCTAGGTCTATTTTAATTGTTATCTGTTCATGCATGCTACACTATATAATGAAATGCTCCCATTTCACTCATAGAGTAGAGAGTTTTTTATGTGTATCTCTATTAATGACCCTTAATTAAGTTGATTTTAGTCATTTAAATGTGATTTTCCTCTGGTCAAGAAGTATTTTTAAAGGGAGATGTTGGAAATGAACTTGCACATAAGCCCTTTTCTAATGCTTCTAGTTTAACAGTTTCAGCAATTTATCAGCTAAATTTTCAATGAATGAGGTGTAGGGTAGCCATGGAAAAATCTGCTAATCTACAAGATTCATAAAATGTGACTGTTAGCAACCATTTTTTCGGTATTTATTTATGAAAGGCTTCAAATTTCCAAGCAATTAGCAAACATGTTACCAAAGGATAAACTTAATGACAGTTCTAAGCTACAATAAATACAAGGGTACATCTTAAAAGAGCTAACAAATAAATTTAACATATTTTATAATAATTTAGTCATAGTATCAACAGAAGCACACTACCAAAATTATTTAGGATTGCAAGAATTAACATCCAACTGATGTAGGAAATAAAATCAACTTTCTCTATATATATTAAGTAAGATTTACTTTATCAAAACAATAAACAACATCAAAACCATTGTTCAGATAACTCATTTTTAAATATGCAAATATATATATATTTTAAACTTAAAAAAAAGAATGACAGTGGAGATTTTCTTAGTATATATGTGTTTGAGGGTAAAACACTAGAGATCTTTAATTTGGCTTGTCAGGTCATTTTAATATTATGTCATAATTTTGATTCTTGTGCAAATACTCATTTTGCTGAAACTTCAGAGGAATAAAGTTTAAAGTAAGGTATTAAAAATCACTATGGGTAATAATACGTGGAATCCAACCAATGCAACTAGGTAAGAATATATAGCTTTTTACTGTTAATTACCAAATGTTCCCATTTTTCAATCTAAAATAATGGCTGTGGTTTGATAGATCTTTACTTGTAATTGTAATTCTAACCGTCTTAATAAAACACCGACTCTGTAATCCCCGGGTTGCAAAGGTATGTCCAAGCTTCAAAAATAGGATGGGAAAGATTAAAGGTTCTCTCCAACTCTGTGTAACCTGTGTAGCAGAAGAGCAGCTCACATTTCACAAGCAATAACCTGTGCATTTGCTAAAAAAAAAAAAAAAAAAAAAAAAAAAAAAAAAAAAAAAAAAAAAAAAAAAAAAAAAAAAGAAAAAGAAAAAGAAAAAGAAAAAAAAAAAAGAACAACATAGGGAAATGCCTGAGGCAGAAGTTGAAACTGATTGGGAAAAGTAGAAGGACAAGAGCCCTTGAAATTAAACAAAAGCAAATTCATTCTGTTGACAGATGTTGATTACATCAAAGCCACGAAATAACTTTTTTCTGTATCCTTTTTTTTCCTTTTTTGCAAGAAATACCTCTGTGTTTTCTGTGCATGAAGGATATAACATATCTTAATCAACATAACCCAACACATAATCATTTTTAAATCTGGTAAAATTATATTGTAACGAGGTCTTAACGACAGGCTTCTCCAAACAAGAGTGTATTCACATGGTCATGTCTGCATACCCGTGCTGGTCACGCCATCATCAGCCCCTTACTTCCAGGGGTTAACTGCTCTGGCAGCCAAATAAAATACAGAGAGCGCTGTGTAATTATGGAGACAGTCAAAGGGCAGACTCTATTTTGAAATCTATTTGCACAGACAAGGTCTTCCAATTTCGCTTACAGGAAACAAGCTGGTAAAGGGGGTCTCCTCCTCTCCAGATGCTTTCCACACGTTTTTCCCACATCAGGAAATTGTGGACATGGACACCATGCAGCACTGTTTCCTGGATTGCAGGACTATGTCATTACAAGGAGAAGAGCAAGTCCATGCTCATGAGAAATACTTCCTCCTAATTGCCCATATTAGGGGAAAGCAAAACCCACAAGGACTACTGAAAATGTGACTAGCAGCAATTTGTACACAGGACGCAGCCACAGCTGTCATGATGGTACTGGAAAAGAGAAAACAGAAATGAGAGGGTAAAAACACTCTCGTTTTAATAGCATGATTGGGGAAATGAAATATTCATCAGGATAGATGTGACTTCAGTTACAACAGCAATACATTGGTGAAAACCTTGACAACAGCATGTTTACAACTGCACCCTGATAAACTGAAATACAGACCACTATCTTGCAAACATTATATTCTAATTGTCACTATTTTATTTAATAATTGAAATTAACTGGAAATTAACAACAGAAGTTGTTTAGTTAATAAAGGCATTAACAGAACTGCTGTTCTTGTTACTCTCATAAAAGCCAATAAAGCAGGGCAACAACCAAACGCCGACTGACTCCAAGGGACCTGAGTCAGCCCCTCTGCTGACACCACTGGGACTCCTCAACAACACTGAAAAAACCCAAGTTTGGCCTTCAGGACCAGTGACGCTCCCTGCTAATTAAAATTGTGCCCTTGCTTCATGGCGAGCGGAACCAGGCAATTTGTTTGCTAATACAAATGAGTTTTTAAATTTGGTGTAAATTTATAAACTATACAGAAATACATTCTTGTCTGGCTTTACTTCATATGACTTAGTCTACATCAGCACACTAAAATAATGAATCAGTGTCTTCTGGAATAATGCTGTTCTTATTCATTATTCAGTCAAAATCAGGGCCAACAAAATAGCTGTTCTACAAGTTGGTAAACTGGGAAACCACAGAGAATCAGAACCTCTTCTATTTACAGGAAGGATGACAGCCTAAGGGTACTTCATCCCAATAATAACAACATTCAAGTAATGGTGCCCAGGTCATGACAAGCCATGACCCTCCCCACAGCTCCTTCAGGAAGCTGGCTGGGTGCCACCTTTTATCAGCAGCAACTGACAGTGCAACTTTAACAAACAAGAAGAAAAGGAAAAATTAATTTTATATCCTTAAAAATCTCTTCAACCAATTGAGCAGTTATGTGTACATATATACATATACATACACACACACACACACACACACACACACATAGCGTCACATCATATCAGTATAAAAATAAATTCACTGACTGGAGTAAAATTCTGGTATCATTAAATAGCACTTTCCCATGTTATTATAGGATTTTAAAAATACAGAGTAGAATCTAACTATATCTGAATTACATACATTTGTATACCAAAGGAAATTAATTGTCTATTACAGAAAATGGGACTGGGTTGTACAGGCTTAACTTTGGGAACAGGGCATTGCAGTTCTCCAATAGAGCCTTCCACCCTAGTGTTATTTCTACCACATTTTCTCTCTCTGATAGAGTTACACAAGTAGAAAATAAAAAGGAAGTGTTGCTTAAAGCAGTATCACAGCAAAATGAAACCAGTCAGGTACAAAAGCCGGACAAAGCAATATTAAGAGTTCCACACACAGTTAATATCAGGGGAATTCAGGCTCCAGATCACAGCATCTGGCAAGTTTCAACTTCTGTGACTAGCAGGAGAAACATTCCTCTTATGTTACTGCATTCCTGTATTGAGTAAATTAATTTATCATAAAGTGAATAAATCAGAATGAGAAACATATCTGCTCAGGTTTGCATATTTAAATACATCCTTCAATCACTTTCTATCTATCTTTAGGTGTTTTAAAAGATCAGAGAAATTACTTTCGCTTGAAAGACTGGTTATAATGTTCATTATTTTGATTTTGTAGGGAAGTAACTGTTGGAACAAGTTACTCAGTTTAAAAAATAGCAGTTGTTTCAGATTAAAATAATAAGCTATTCAAATAGTCCTCACACACAAGCACAATACTAAATCTTGTTGTTAATATGCACCCACCCACAGCTTTAACATTCACTGAATCCTACTGGGATAAAATCTTTTCAGGTGCTCTGTGAAACAACTGTTTTTCAACTGGCATGTTTATGTCCTACATACACGCCTGATATGGCATTAAATGTTAAAAATAATTCCTACTTTAACCTCTTAAATTTCCACCTGAAATGGAAAAAAATATCTGAATCACCACAAAAAACGTTTCCCACAGAAACCCTTTCAGTTGGTGAGCAAGGTTGCTGAAATAAGAGTAATTTTTACACAGAAAATTTAGGAGTGCTCCTGAACATTGTATCAGTATTTTCTGTGCAGCTTGAGACACTGGCAGAGAATGGACGGTCAGGAGTCCTTTCCCCACACAAAATGTAAGACCCATTGCAATAATTATTTTGAATACACCTGCAGTCAAATCTCTAAGGGTACAAGATGATTCCTGAATCGTAAGCCAGTTTTATCTCAAAAAAACCCAGCCAACCAACCAAACAAAAAAAGCACCAAAAAAATCCACCAAAACCCAAACCGTACTCTGCTAGCCATTTTAGGGTGAATATCTTAACATAATAAGATTGCATTATTACTCACTTGGTAAAAACTGACAGCTAGCAGTGTTTCCTGCCTTCTATTAAATATTATTAATTACTTGCACTGTCCTGTTTTCACATGAAAACACAAGATACATTAGGACAGTGAGTCTTTACTGAGAAAACATACACGTGTCCTTCGGTAGAGTGAATAGTATAAGGTTGGGGAATTACATCCTATAACCTGGACTTCAAAATATAGGTGTAGGTATATAGCAGATAGGTGTAAGAACTTACAGCTATTTCTACTAAACTATTGCAGTGGTGGTGGAAACAAACTCCTTTTTTTTTTTTTTCAAGATGCTCTGCACAAGGAAGATGTTCCAGTCAAGAGCTTGCTGCAGATAACTTGTAGCTTCCTTATTAAAACATTTATTTTTAAACCTGTCAGTCATTAGTATTGCTATTAATGTACAACCTGAAACCTTATTCATAAATATGTGACATTTGGGTCACTGAATGAATTATAATGATAGGATTATGGATCAAATTTGGAAGTGTACGGTATAATGTTTGGGAGCTGTTATATATATATTTTTAATACCTCTTACTTATCTCCTTGCTTAACATTTACAAAGACCTCTTTCTTATCATAAAAGTCCCTGTTTATCAAACAGTGATACAGGAAGAAGTTGTTTACATTTTCAGAAGTACCAACATACATCACTTATGACAAAAAAAAACAAGCACTCCATACGAAATGCTCAATCACTGTCAATCATACTCACTAAAATATACATAAACCAAAGCATGTGGTGTGAACTATATTAGAATCGAACTGAACACAGAATTACAACTATAACAAATAAAAACCAAATAATTACAAGTGACTCATAGGCCTATTTACACATCTCACCAAACTGCTGGAAAGGTGGGTAACCATAGAAACCTGACAGCCTAAATTCAGTACTTTAAAATTTGTATTTAGTTTAAAATGCTGAAAATGATGTTTCTATTTTACAAAATCCATATTTTTAAAGGCTTCAGTTTTTGCTTTGGTACTTAAATAAATGTTTAAAATTATCTCATAATTTGCCTTTTAGATTCGATTTTATCCAAGTAAAGATTACTGTTTACTCTTTGTAATATAAAATATTAATATATTTTAATACTGTAAATTAATATTTCTAACATTTCTTTAATGATTGAAATTAAATAATGATACAAACCAAACACTCCTGCACTTACTATCAAATGTTTTGCATATAGACTTTCCTAAGCTGCACACCAGCAAAAAAAAAAAAAAAAAAAAAAAAGAGATTACACAAATTAACTGTTAAAGCTGAAATGCTAATAGCCTTTTCAACTTATAGTTCTTTTTCACTGACAATTACAATTTGCATGGCTTAAAATTTAATACTATGATTAGTACTAATGTCCTATATTTTACTTCATAATCTAAATGAGTAAAATATTATTTTTGTAGTTCACCGGCTCTTATGCTTAGGCTGTAATGTTCAGTGTGTATTTCATTATGCAGATGAGCAATGGATGTCGTCTAACATGATTTAAATGGGTCAACAGTATTTTCCTATTCACATTAATCATCCAGACAGCCGCCAAAAAAAAAAAAAAAAAGTGCCTTGAAAACTAACCTAGGAAACCTCTTTTTATCACCGACTCTTCGCACACACCAGCAAACACATGCTACGGGAGATGGGAGCCCCGCACACCAGGGAGCCGCGGCTGGGCGCTGCTCCCCTGGCTGGTGCACAGCTCTCGCTGGGGCCGGCAGCGGGCAGTGCTCCCCGGGCTGCCCGCGGCCCCGTGCCAAGAATGATTCTTGTCCCACGATGTTCAATGGGAGCTCTGTGTTGACAAACTGAGCAAATTTGAATCAGCAAAATTCGTTCTTGGCACAGGGACACGCAACTGTGCTGAATGCAAAGGCGTGCTGCCCGCTGATGCTGCACTGGCAGACAGGCTCTTCTTGCGTAAATACACTTGTTGGAAAACTCCCACTAAAGTCACAGGACACAGGATCAGGCCAATTATCTATAAAACACATCAAAATTAAGGTCTCTATTCTCAAGCCATGTAACCATCATCTATGGGCCATTTCATATATAGTGTATTGCAAATAAAATAATAATTTATAAATAATAGCGATTCTGCGGAAAGGGAAGCTGCTCTAATACATGCCAAAGGGAAAGAACATTAATACGAAACAGGCAGAAAGTAACAAGAAGATCAGATACCAAATATTAAGACTCATTTACTCAATGAATATAAATTTAGGATTAAAAAAAAAAAAAAAAAAAGAGGAAGTGATCTGGATTCCCTCAAACACAAAAGTACTGCTGTGGCACAAAATCTCTATAAAGGCAGAGGTGACACGTTTGATTATATTATGGTGTAACAAGGCTGGCAGAGCTTTGCCTGGGAAACACCACATTCTTCATACCATGGGGCAGATCCTGCTGGATGACACAGGGGAGGCCTGAGCTTCTCAGAGATGGGATGCACGGGCTGCGAGGCCATGGGCAGGCAGGTGGTGGGACTCCTTCCTTACCTTACTGCTGTGGCACAGTGGCTTTACCAGTGACTACTCTCCACATCCATCCTTATTTAGACACATTGATATCAGCACAGACACTGATATTTCTGTTTATTTTCTAGTAACAAATTTAAAACTTTAAAACCTTGGCTTTGGCTTCTGTTAAAGTTGCCGTTATTTGCTAAACAGGTGTCAGGGATACAGCAGACAACATCTCTTTTCCAGAAGCTACACTGGCCACTCACTTGCTACTACAATCCAA
Source organism: Antrostomus carolinensis (assembly GCF_000700745.2). NCBI lineage: Eukaryota > Metazoa > Chordata > Aves > Caprimulgiformes > Caprimulgidae > Antrostomus > Antrostomus carolinensis. The sequence continues at coordinate 30,323 of NW_010305885.1, forward strand.
ATTTCTGATTTTGAGATATGAAAACCAATCATATGGCTCAGGCACTGGCCACCAGCTTTCTCTGACAGTCTTTACCATGGTTCCTTTTCCAATCAACAGATGTAAATGAAGGGGAGCAGGAACTGAGCTTCAGCTTTTAAAGTAAACTAATTGACATGTGGCAAAGTAGGAGGTTTCCAACTATTCAGACCTCACAGGACTTCATTGTCAACTCTCATGCCCTGGACAAGTGTTTCACCAGTACCTAATCAACAGCTGGGTACAGCCGGCACCTTAAGTGGATGCAGTAACTGCTCAGTGTAAAGAGCAAAGGCATCCATGGGCACTAACCTGGTGGCTGTAAATTAAACAGCAATCACCACTATGATGACTAAGGTGTCAGGAACATGGAGGAGAGATCATCGTATTTCATGGAGTGACAACCTACGTGCAGGTCAGTATCTGGCAGACTCATTTCCTCTGTGCCCTGTCCCGTGTAATGCACATCAGGAGGAGTTAAGACAACTGACGTTCAACATCTGTGAGTTTCTGAAGCAGTTCTTTGGCACTGGCTCCAGTCCTGCCCATCTGGCCCCTTGCTTTCCAGTGATAAAATGTCACATTTGGATCCCAAGAGCTAGCTGGGAGCCCTGAGCAGCAAGGAAGGACCTCTGGGTTTAACCACTGGCACCACTGGCCCATATCCCATAGTCAACATGCCAGCTACTGCTACGAGAGATTTCCTAGAGGAACTGCAAGTAGCACTTGTTGAAACAAAGACAATAAATGACAAATTTCAGCAGCAGCTTATTCCCTAGATAGGAGATCATGCAGTCCAGTTGCACTTTAGGCCATGTCTCTCACCTCCAAATCTTGACCGATGCCCTTTTTACAGGTGTCAGCCACCCACGTAACACATCCCTACTGCACACAGTGCTCCAAGGATGGGTACAGCAAGGCCCATGACAGCCGCTCCCCACACAGGCAGACTTAAAAAAAAAAAAAAAAAAAAAAAAAGAGAATACTTAATTTCTAAACTATCTTCACCAGGCTATTCACTCACTTTGTACAGTTTATTGGACTACTCCATTGTCTGATTTTCTAAGACAGACAGAGTAAGCAAAGGGTCTTCACAAGAAATTGGGTCTCTAACTCCTTTTTCTAGACTGAAAAGGATTTACACAGCTCTTCTCTGCAGATAGTAAATCTATAAGAAGCAATAAATGTTTTGCTTTCCATAACATGAAAATAATCTAACTTGCCAGCTAAATATGATAGGCACTTCTTCAGAGCAGGCCCAGCTGCAAGGCTGGGCAGCAATCCATGAAATTCTCCATGGGGGCATCATACTTAGCCAATTACTAATTTACAGGCTCAACTCAGAACTTTTAAGTTATCCTGCATAACTTGTCAAACATCCACCTCAACTCTCTTTTTTTTTTGTTGTTGTTGCTACAGAATTGTGGTTTAAATACACAGATGTGCAATAGTATTGCCCACTGGAGAGAGAAACTGGTGTGGGCAGCAACCTGAGCCCACAGCTGGATCTCCCAGTTGCTCTGACAGGAGCCAGTTACTTGCAAGTGAGGAAGAGTTTCAACCAGAACACAGCTCACTTATGTATTTATTTATTTGGAGCTTTGGTTAGATAGAAAGAGCTCCAGAAGCAGAACTGACACAAGAGACAAAATTTGTAAAAATATTAATTGCATAAAAAGAAAATTTTTTGCAAAGGCTTCCTATTCAATTTGATATAAAAAAGGACATTTTTACTTCTAAGTAAAATTTAACATGAATCGAAGAGAAGGTTGCATAGCTGTCTGTGTGTCATGCAAGACACAGGCACATATTGCATTCCTCATGGGGAGGACTGAAAAAACCAAATTAAAAATGGGCTAGTGTAAAGCCATGCATGTGGTAAGAAGTAAAAATCGGTGCTGTTATGAAAGGCCAGTGATCCTGGCAGCCCCTGGTAAATCCAATGATAGAGCAGACCCATCTTGACAGTGCTTTACTAAACCTGCAGATTTGCATGGGGAAACATTGATGTCTCAATTTTACTGGTAATTTCAGCTGCAAAGACACTATTTTTTAATTAAAAAATCAGGTCAGTGAAGTTTTTAATTAAAACTCTATCCTGATGTGATTCATGATGCACTATAAATTATTCTGAGGATTATAAAATAGAGCTGGACAGAGAGACTATAAAAGCCTCAACTCTGGAGCGAGGGCTGGTGCTCCCACAACTTTCTGCAGAAGCCCAGCCACAGAACCAGGCACCTTCTGCATTTGACTTCTTATCTTTAGTTCATCTCTTGGAAGACTTTACTCCAACACCTGGATAAATTCTGAGTGAGAAGCTCTGGTACTAAATAAAATATAGGAAAGATGTGACAACAGAAGTTACATGTATTGACAATATCACAGCCAAGACATGTATGGGAGGAGGTCTCAACTCCTCTTGACACTAAAGTTATCTCCAAATCAGTGAATTCAGTCAAATATGTGCTCAGAATCCTGATGCATATTTTAATAATGGAAGATGTGAAGTCCATTTCAATGCACCCACATGGCCCACTGCAGTGATGTGACTGTGAATTTGAATTTTATGACCCTGGCCACAACTTTATAAATGTCAGGGCTCCCAATTCGCATTCACTGAGAAAACAGTTACAGAAAAGTTGACTCTGAACTGGCTGCTGCTGCTGCAACAGCACAGACAACAGAAGCGATGTGCCTCTGCCTCCTCCGTGCCTGCTCACAGCGTGGTGGCTGGTAGTCTGTCCACCATCACCACTTGTCGCACCAGAGGGGACAAGAGAGAATCAATGTTTGTGCTGGCTTTGGCTAGGATAGAGTTAATTTTCTTCATAGTAGCTAATATGGGGCTATATTTTGGATTTGTACTGAAAATGGTGTTGATAATGCTAAGATGTTTTTGTTACTGCTGAGCAGCATTTGCACATCATCAAGGCCTTTTCTGCTTCTCACAGCTGGGACAGATGACCCCAGCTGACCAAAGGGATATTCCGTACCATACAACATAATGCTCAGCATATAAAGCTGGCGGAAGAAGAAGGAAAGAGGGGACACTCAGAGTGATGGTGTTTTGTCTTCCCAAGTCACTGTCATGCGTGGTGGAGCCCTGCTTTCCTGGAGATGCATGAACACCTGCCTACTGACGGGAAGCAGTGAATTAATTCCTTGTTTTGCTCTGCTTGTGTGTACGGCTTTTGCTTTACCTATTAAACTGTCTTTGTCTCAACCCATGAGATTCTCTCACTTTCACCCTTCTGATTCTCTCACCCATCCCCACTGTGAGGGGAGTGAGCAAGCAGCTGTGTGGTGTTTAGTTGCTGGCTGGGGTTAAAACTCCACAATGCCTTTATCCTCAGTCACCCCAGCAGATTATTTTCAGCTGGCTAAACTTCCGGCTAGTAACCTCCCATCAACATGTCCGCAACCTCCAGGTGGGTCCTACAGCTGCAGCAGAAGGTGCCAAAGTTGTCTACCAGCGACCTTATTCTCTACCTGATTTTGTGAAACAGTTCTCTCAAAAGTTATTTGGACAAAACAGATCTCAAATGAACAAAAGCAAGACTGTCTTTATCAAGCAGGTTTTAGAATCAGCCACTTCTCCTGCAGTCTTTGGATTGCTCTGCAATTAAAGTTTTGCCAGAAAACATGTATTAGTTAAGGAAAGTACTCTACAACCCAACTCTTGGACAACGTAATGATACCACTCAGAAAACTGCTGGGACAGAGCTAAATCAGCAAAATAATTCTTGCTGGTACAACTTGATCTTTTTGAGGAGCCAATTTAAGCTTTCCCAGAAGACAACTCTTGTCATGAGCTGAGCTTCTGCTGAACTTGTAGTGTGTGCCAGAGCATGAACAAATCTTTGCAAACCCAGACAAGTCCCACTACTTTATTTATTACTTTAAAGAACACCCATTTCCTTTAAGTCTCTGTCACAAGTCATAAAAAATATGTTAATAATAATCAGTGCAGAAAAAAAATATAGCTGAGAGGTGAGAGTTGCCTAGTTGCCTCACAGATGTTAGTTCAGAAAGCACACGGCAATGAAATGAAGCCTCATCGCTGCCTACCATTTCATCCATGATACAAGAGCATGACTTGATTCTCAGACCTGCTCAAACCACTGTGGGCAACACCTCGTCTCACTGCCAAACCAGGAAGTCTTTGAAAGATGACTATCTAGTTTGTCCGGTAGAGAAGGATCTCAACTCAACAACTCTAGATGAGTTTACAGTCACATTCAAGAGCTGTGAACCCAAGCAGCAATATAAGCATCTGCTACATAAAGCACCTCATTTTTACAACTTGTGGAAGGAGGTCAGGAACTCACTTGTTTTTTTCCAAATCCATCTTCACCCATGTCTATCAGAAAATCTGAGACTGAACAGCTGGAATTTATGTGAGAAACAAACAATTGCTTTGCCATTTTCTTTCAACGTTATGCCATGTCTGTTGACTTTCATAATTTAAAAAATACATAAGGCAAGACCTAATTTAAGTTTATGTACAACTAAACATGAAACACATAATCTGAGAAGTGTACACGTTCTCTTTAGAGAACATCTGATATGCCATAAGTATTAATGTATAATTTTAGATTTATACACTAATAAAAGTAAGTATTACTCACTTTTTTGTTCATTAGTCCTTCATGGTTCAAAATGAGCTTGATCTAAAATTGAAACATAGCTTTAAACAGGTATTTTAACCAAAAATACCTGAAAGTAAACATCTTTAAAACGTGAAAGTTGGAGACTTTATACAGCTGGTTAGAGTGGCTGGTTATTTATCATCTAAACTTGAAAGAGAACAGTGCGACTTTCAAAAGCACTCATGAAAGTTTTCTCAAGCTGCATGCTACAGAGTACGGCTGCCAAAAGACCTCTGAGGAGCTCTGAAGAGCCCTTTATTCCCCTTTTCTAAGGCTTCCATGCAGAAGGGCAGTTTGTTGAACATTTGGTTTCCAACGTTTTCCTCTTTGTTCAGAAATTAAGAAGTAAAGGGAAAGACATCTACTGATTTGGAAAGGACAACGCCTCTAAAAGGAGAGCTCCCCAGGGAATCAGTCATTTAATGAAATAAATAAACAAACTTTCCATACTTTGTTTCGGTGTCATAACACATTTCCAGATTGTTTTCCACTCAAATAATGTCTTTAATATGAACTATCTTAAAGGAATTTAAAAAAAATGATAATTCAAATTTCCCCTGTCCAGGAACATCTGTAGTAACTACCTCCAAGGAATAGCCAGACAGATAAAGCCTTTTGCCAATGAATAGTTCAGCCTGTAAACATTACCTCAAAATGATTTCTCCTAGATCCTTCTAAAAACTTAGCAAGATAATGCAATAACTGAGACAAAACAGAGAATTCTGACGCTTCTTACTGTACTAAACATAGACAAATACTATATTTTCCTGCCTAAACTGCAATAAACTACAAGACCTTAGTCTGTGCGATATACAAATTTTCATGCTTGCTCTCTCACATTTTACTCCTATAACTAAAACATGCACTATTCTGGTTATGTGACACACCTTACAAAGTGAAGAGAACTGCACTTAGTAATTATATATGAGTGTGAATCTTTTTACGATGAGGCATTTGTTTCTTTCACATCTCTAACCCAATGCAGTAAACCAAAACAAGGCCAAGGTGGGTATTTTATTATCCAAGCTGGACAGAGGACAGATTATATGATGCTGATACACAATAAACAAGTTATTTTCAGTTATTTTCAACTTGTTATTCCAGGAAACCTGGGAATTTGATGGCCACACTCAAACACCATGATTTTTTTTTTTTTTAAGAAAGCAAGTTAATTATCAATCTGTTTCAGCTGCCTACATGGGAGTCCACATTGCCACTGGAGGATGCTTAGGAAAACCCTTGCTCAAAAAGCTTGAGATCACTGAACCTACTGGTCACAGACAGGCAGGTTTACTCTCAAACACAGAGCAACATTGCCCCTTTTGTGGATGTTTCTGCCTTTCCAACAGGCAACTCACTCTGCCATTTATCAGAGGAGCATCCTGAAGGAGAGCACTATACCGTGCAGCACCGGACAGCAGCAAGCGCCCAGAGGGGAGACTCCTCAGGGCAGGAGCGCCCAGAGGGGAAGCCCAGGTGCAGGAATGACCAAAGTGCCAGATGGGTAGATGAAGGGTTGAAAAACCTTTGCAACATAGCAAGAGCCACCAAGCAGAAGCGAAGCAAAGAACAAGAGCTTTGGTGACAACTGCAGAGATGGACAGAAAGGTCAGGGAGAGAAAAGTCATGGCAGTTCAGACAGAAGTGTATGAAGGGCCAGAAGAAGCATTTGGCAAAATGGGAGAAGGCAGAAGATCTGGGAATTTGGCAAACAAAACCCAAGAAATGACTGATTGAGAACAAACCCTCATATAATAACCTGGTTTTAAAAGTTTTGAAACTGTTCCTCTTAAAAGATCTTCTGGACTGTTTTCATTCTGGATAACACCAAAGACCAATAGTGTGACCTGAACTGCTGAACACAAAATAAGAGTGACTTTTCTTAAATGGAAACTAGAACCTGACTTCATACAGTGCCTTTTATACTTAGTGTGCAACAAATTGCTTTAAATACTGGCAGGCAAACAGCCATTATGCACTCAAGAGCTCATACATAATAATACTTAGCATTTTTATAGTGCTTTTCATCTTCAAAGTGCTTTACAAACAACTCATTAATCTCAACCAACGCACCTGCAAGGTAGATAAATATCTGCATTGTAGGTGTAGAAAGACACAGAAAGTTCAATGGCTTATCCAAGGCCATGCACACCACCAGCCCCAAAATCCCAGTTACTGGCTTGTAATCCCCTGAAAAACCTGACCCATCCTGTGTTGAGATCATGACTTGCCCTCAACCATGCAGCTGTAGGAGAACTTGTCTTACTGCAAGAATGGTGCCGGCAGGCTAGCAGGAGGGCTTCCTGTTTCTGAGGCAGGTGAGCTCCCAAGGACCACCAGCTCCCACCAGGACCACCAACCCCAGGAAGTGGGAAGCCCACGAGACACCGAGGTGAGACTCACAACACAGGTTTGCAAACTGATTCGCCACTAAGCAGTTAGCTGAGAAAGCTTCTGTGTTGGCAAAAGCCTCTGTCCCTCACCCTTACACATTCTGCAAACTGCTGCACAGTCTCCAAGGCAGGAGACTTCTACAATTCAGACAACAGAAACCTGAAGCCTGACGCCTCCAAGTATGGCCACAATGCAAGAAAACAACTTCAGCTTCACTCCTCAGCCATTCTCTAGCCACCAAAAACTTAGAATGAACTTCGTCTAGCAAGAACAGTAACTCCCTCCCTTGCTGGTGACTGGAAAAAATTTCTTAATGTGATTATACCATATTATTACACTTTTACCTTTTTGGGGTTTAAAAAGATCTGATTTTTTTTTTTTCATGCCTTTTGGTGTTTTTTTTATACCTCAGCAATACCAGGAATGTCAAACCTGGAGCAAACAAGAAGCCTCAAAGATGTGAACTGTCACACAATACCTGTACTGTGCTACAGCAGACCTTATATTGCCTCACCCAGAGGAAAGGAATAACTAATTTTTAGTAATGACATCTTTATTTCAGATGTCTGTTAGTCACTAGATTTAAATAAGTAAATCTGAGAATCCTTATCTGTTCAGGCTTCATATTCGCGAACCCAGAGCTTTACAAGTTCTCCAGCCACTCTAGTTCCTCCCAGGGTAAACAGCTCATGTTTACAAAAATAAGTCAGACGAACTGTTACAATAACAGAAGAACAAGAAATAGATGAAGGCAAATTTTTCCATGTTTTTTCTTAAGATACCAAAGACAAAAAAATCTTTTTTTGCTCTTACAAACAATGGTGTAACGTTAGTTAAGTATATATGAGCAATAAAAGATAAATTAACAAAAATGTATGTAGCTAAGAGTAATTTATGTGTTCTGCCTGCCTGTCCAGTTGACTTGGACATAAAAGCTACAATAGGAAGAAGGAAGCAGTTTTTAATTACTCTTCCCCATCTTAATTTTTTAAAATTACAAAAGAAAAAAATAACAGGGTCACAAAATCCAAAACAACATGAAGAAACAGTGCTTGATTATTAAGCAGAAACTACAAGTTCCCCACATTTAGAAGAATTTTAAGGTAAATATTTCATTGATTTCAAGTGGGTTTGTGTCTCCCACAAACTCCAATGCATTTAAAGAAAAAATGTCAAGTTTACAACTCCTGATGAAAATAAAGGCACATAAGAGCAAACTAAAAATAAAACATACAGGAAATGCAATTAAACTTAATTAGATTGAACATTAACACTCATTCTGCAATCATAAAAAAATTCTAAAAACATTTTCTAAATAAAAAATTCCATCATGATAATTTTCTGCAGTTAAAATAATATACAATGTTTATATAACGCAGCTTTTCTAACAGAATGAAACAGATTAAAGAGAAACACTGAACAACAAAATTAAAATACACAATTGTATCCACTAAACTCTGGAAGCATAAAAATGAAAATGTAGTTAAAAAAACCCCAACGTGGTAACACTAGTGCTGCAATACTTTTTGTTATTTTGTTTAATAACTTGTCACTTTATTTGCAAGCGTAATTAAGAGATGTCAGAATAACTTCTGTCGCTGCCTGTGCGCTTTGCTGCTTCTGTTTTCAGTTGAGGGTAAAAAGAGTATTTTCTCCTAATTATCAACAAACTAATACCAGATTTTACTCATGGTGAGGTACGTTACACATCAGTGTATGGTGGTACTATGTAAAAACAACAAAGAAAATGAAAAAAGGAGGAGGTAAGGCTTGGACACAGTTTTCTTTCGATTCCCTTGGGAATCGCGGTACTACAAGTCTTGGATTCCCGGGCAGAAGGGATCATGTTCATCAGTTACAGCAGCTCCTCTGGGCCTAAGTCCAGGTAGACTTCTTGTCTAAACTCGATGAAATATAGGCGCCATCAGGTAACAGCAGTGATCAGGGAGACTGGAAATGTGTAACTAAAAACTAAAATATGAAATTAAAACACTGCTGCAGCCAAACAGCCTCTTTCTACAGGATGTAATAACTGTAAGGCAGAGAGTGTACAAGGTACAGACCGCTCCTTGTACACGTTCTCTCCATTTTTCATATATGTAATATGAAAGTTAGACCAAGCACACTAGTATATTTTAACAAACACTGATCTAGATAGGAATACTTGGGAAAGAAACCACTGCGACAAATGCATGCAGCTTGAAAAGGTATAACATCAAAATAAAAAAATCAATTGCCCTGTAACCCATTCCCCCTCCCTCTTCATTACTTCAAAATATTTTCAAATTAAATTTTAATGCTAATAAATATTGCTAGATCGACAGCACTGGGATGTGGTGTCTAGAAGCACTGCAAGCTATCCAGAGCTGGCACATCACCACGTCAAACCATCAAAGAGAAGAAGCAGCAGTGCTCCTGTCTCATCAGAGGTGCATTTCCAAATGCTATAGGAATGTGCTTGCGTGGAAGCAAGGGAGAATGAAGGAGGAACAAAAAGAAAAAAAAAAAAAGAAAAAAAAAAGAGGGAAAATTATACAATACTGAACTGAGAAGATCATTGTAACTAGGGATCCTACAGGTGGTTTTAGCACAGAAAAGGCCTTTTACAGACTACATACATGATCAACCAGAACTGTAACTGAAGACTGCTCAAAAACTCCTAAGCTTTCACTTAAATTTCTTTATGAATCACAACTGTCACAACCAGAACAACACATCTAGTATGTCTGAATATTGTGGGAAGGAAAACCAGCTTAGATTTCATGACACAGACCTCTGCTGCAGCTTTAGCAACAGAACAGGTTCAAAAGCAGAAGTAGCCTGTCTTCAGTGTGACTTCAGTAGAAATACAGGTTTCTTCAGAATAAGAAAAGAAAATATCATGACACGACAGAAATATTTTTTTGGTAGCCTCAACCTTCCACTCCAACTCTGGCTACATGTAGAAAACCATTCAAAAAAATGAGGGAAATGTGCCAGACCAGCTCAGTTAATTCCTCTGCACAGCTACAGAACACCCACAACATACAATTCCCAAACTTTACAGACACATGGTACGTTATTTTCATGTATGCCTGAAACCCAGGTTCTGGTCTAGGTAGGGTAATTCAGTGCAAAAGCCTGAGTAAAAGCACTATGTTATCTAAACGTAGAAAGCCACTTTGCATATGTCCACTGTCAAACTGCGTGCTAACCTGGTAGCTTAGGAGCACCAGGGCAGCCTCAGGCCCCATTTCACTCTGCCGATGCCACGCTGCCACGAGACCCTCCACAAATTACTCCCTTGGTGCTGCAGTTTCTCCATCCATCAACGAGTGCTCACGATTTCAGTCCCTTTTGTCTGCTATAGCTACCTGCACTGCGAGCCCTTGGAGACAAAAAAATATTATGCTACCTACTCATATGGCATCTGATACTGTGATTTTGGTTAGAGAAACTATCTGCTCTAAAATACAACATAATTCACAATTTGAGGTCTAAAATTTCTTTAGGGATGATTAAGTCCTTCATCCTTTCTCTTCAAATGTGAGGTTGTAGAGTAAACAAGCTTAGAGACCACCAGACACCTATGATATACTATACCACTATTCATCATGCTTAAAGTAACAAAACACGCAAGAACCAAGAAGCCAGAGATTTCACTTGCAGTTTGACCTGTACACAGGCTCGGCAGGTTTAGATTTTAAGAGCCTGTATCTTTCTTTTCTTTAATTTAATCCCTAGAGATTGTGAAGCAGTATCCTTTATTTCATTAATCTGCTGTATAAGTATAGAGAAGGTTAAATCAGTCATTGGGTTCTTTGCAGAGCAACGCTAAGATTCACGTGTTGCGTTTGTGAGCCTGAAGAGACCTACTCCTTCATTAAAAGACAAAGTTTGCCTTTCGTCTTGCCCAAAGCCAGCACTGAACTACGCACCTGGAATTAAAATCACAGACCTGACTTTCTGTTTCAGACTTTCCACCCCATTACATGGCATTATGCTGAGCCTTTGCTTCTATACCTGAAGTCAGGTAAGGAAAAGCCAGGCAAGGACGACGGCCCCTGGCAGGTGACACTGAAGTTGCGCATGCAAACAGGGAGTGGTCCTCGCTCGTGGACATCGCCACATCTAACTCTGAGGACTGAGAGCACTGTAAAAACTATTTTTGAAACACATGAACAAGCCAGGTCTCCATGACAGTGCATCCCAGTTCCTTGGTAGAGGTTTCCCCAGAGCTTTCCAGTGTTTTCCTTTAGGGTTAGTAGCCTATGCACACAGCTGGACACCAGCCCTTACACAGAATGGCTGCACCAAGGTGGTGAGCTGCTGCAGGCAGTGGAAAAGGTTCAGAGTTCTGCGATGGGAATGGAAAGAGAAAGCAGCTCCTTTCCACTTATGGAAAGGTCCAGGTGAGCTTTGAGGAAAAATCTGCAAAATGATACATGTCAAATACACTGCCAAACCAGTTCAATTTTGCCTGAAGAACTACAGCTAAGCTTACCTCAACTAACTTCTGATATCTAAAATTGGACCTGTCCAATACATTTATCGCAGGCTAAGTACTGGCAGATACACAACACTGCCTGGGACCTGGCCACCCAAGACACAAGGCACGCAGAGAAGAGAAAGTATTCACAAAAAGCTGAAACTAAGTACTCTTCAGGAACTTGTAATGAATTTTGTCTCTACGCAGATTTTAGTTGTAACCGCAATAGTGACGTTCCAGCACCAGGTTAATGGGCACCTTCCCACAAAGAAGAAAAGACTTTTTACGCGCAGGAATTAATGGCTACATGGGCAGGCGTGGGTCAGCAAAGCTGTCGATATGGCAGAAAACATCGAGTTTCAGCAACTAGCCACCAACTAAAACCACTCAGGTAATGCCTAACATCACTTACACGGATCACTTAAATGTAACCACACATGAAAACACTGCTGCTTTACAAGCTGGCAGCTGTGCCAGCCTGGCTGCAGCTTGCTGCCGGGAGCAGGGATGCCACCCTCCCTCCTGCACCAAACTGGACCCGGGAGGTGCCAACCCAAACAAAGCTTTCACCACGGCCACTGGTTTTCATGTAGATCATCAAGTTGATCCAAATCACGCCACAGCTGGACATCTGTGAAAGACTTTCCTTCATTTAAAGGCAATCTTAACTAATACTGGCTGATTGAGAAACCTAAGCTGATTGAGAAACCACACCCCACAAATCCATCCACAGCCAGAAGTGATAGATCTTGTCAGAACAAAGGGGCTGTGTGCTGCCAACAATACATTACCTCTCAACTGAAAGCAGAGAACAATTAAACACTTTATTGAAAGGGGAATATTTTTTCTCTTGTGCCTCAAACCATGAAAAGTGCATGTCTCCCCCAGAGTTACTCATTGCTGCACTGTTGAAATGGGAATAATTCCTTGTCTGCCTGATTATTTTCAAGATAGGAATGAAACTACCTTAGGATCATTTGAAAAATGTTAAAACTGTACTACAGTCAAATGGTTTGAACTTCCACCGTGCATCATTTGCAGCTGATAATGCTAATGTTGAATTCTGGAGACATGAGTCTGTCTACAAATTAATGGAAAATGTGAATTAATATTTTCTTCCAGCTAATTGCCCAGCTCATATATTGCACAGTGCAGCCAAGCATCATTTGATCTTGAAAACTCTGTAGTGAAAGTTTTCAACCACTCTTTCTCATCTGCCAAAAAACCTCAGAATTACAGAACATGTTTCATTATCAGTCTGGAATACCAGGAAATGTTTAGTCAAGACTCCCCAGAATTGTTATCTGTACATGCTATAGTTAATTTTTTAAAAAGCATTAGCTTGAAAGTATCGAAAGTTACCATAGTTGAGGATTAATTTTTTGAGTTGTACATTTCTAAGTTTCTTTTTAACAGTGATGAAGATATGGATGAAGAGATACTTTTAGTATATGAATATTAATAGTGCTAAGAATTTTTGAGATTCATACTTAATACAAGCACTATCATATGTTGAGGTTTATGGTTAAATACACCTATCAAAGGGGAAGCTACAATTTTTAAAAAACAAATCTAATTCCTATTTCAAAACGAATCATCAAAAAGATGGAAACAGACTGATTCAGTAGCATATGGCAGTTAAAAAAATCTAGCGTGCATGCTTTGATTTCAGAAACAAGGAAGATTACTTTGTGCAAGTCACTCACACTCTTACAGAGTCGTGTACCTTCTCCTTGGGTTGACAGTGTTGCAATTCTGACACTAGCAAGGCAGAGATTATTCAAATAAATTCCTGATATGCCTACTGAAAAGGCACAAACTGTCTTTTTAGCTTCCTACAGTCTTACTTCCTACAAACTTATTTTCTTTTTTCAAATACAATAAAGATTTTTTTTTAGGCTAGCTGAAGTCCTTCTGATATGTGGAGGAAGTATTTAACCATTATACAAACTTCCAAGATCTCTGCTGTTCATATGCACTTATCTAGAAACAGCTCCATAATAAAGAAAAATTTCCTTTCATCATTTATAAAAACATCAGAAATATGAAAAAATATAACAAAAGAGGCTATAAAAAAGTAATTTTCGCTCAATTTAGGTAGAATAGATTCCCTTAGGTGAAGGGAAATCTAATTTAAATTTACTTCTGTCTTTCAGTATTTGCAAATTAAATTATACTGAACTGTCCAATTCAGAGAAAATTGGATTTAGTTTAATCATTCTTGTCTGAACTATGACAGTTTTGCTTTTTCAACTTCTGGAAGTGCATATTCACTAGGGGAGCTGAGGAAGGTTTGATGCCTGAAGGGAAGGTATGAAGACTTAACAAATTAAAACAGTTTGGCTCTTTTAATTCAATGACAGACATCAGGTTTCTAGATGTAGAGGAGGCTGGAGGAAGTGGTAGGGCATGGACACATGATCAAAACAATAACCAGAATAAAAAGGTCGTGGGCATAGAACTGCTGAAGCAAATAATAAAGAATAGTATGAAGCTGCACAATAAATTTCAATTAATTTTGAGATTCAAACAAAAATCCCCATTGTAGTATAGTATTATACACTAAAAAACGTGATTCTGTTCCATACACTTCCACACATGTGAAAGACTGAGGGTTTTGGCACCTGTTAGAAATAAAACAAACAGGAGACTCTTATGGCCAAACGGTGCAGCTCTTCCCAGAGTTCAGCTGATGCTCAGATGCCAAGAGTCCAGTCAAACTGAAATTTCCTTATGGACATGAGCCTTCAGCCCTGAAAAAAAAAAAAAAAGATGTGGCACTTCTGCCCTGCAAAATTCAGTATTAACTACGAAGAAAAGGCCTTTACATTTTCCAGTGCTTTTCAAGGCTGTTGGATAGAATGAAAAATAAAAGTACACTGGAAGATCAGGATCAATAACATGGGAAAAAGGATTGAAATTTTGTTATGCCAAGTGTAAAGCACTGCAATATGCTTTAGCTGAAAGCACACAGTATTCAGTTTAATGTTTAAGTTAAAATTAATCTGAGATCACTCTATCCCCTATTACTACACTAAGTATTTAACAGTCTTAAAAAAAAAAAATAATTAATCACACAAGGCTTTCATCAAGATCACCGTGAGGCATTTCCTTCTGTTCACACCGTTCAGATTTTACAACGGGCTGGTGCTAAAAACAAACACTCACAGAACGGTACATCCCAGGAGCTGCCAGTTGTGTTTAACGTGAGACAGTAACACACCGACAGGAAGGAGCGAGAAGTAAGTGACGTTACGCCAATGAGATAACACACTTCTCAGCAGAGCACAGCATCTCATGCAATTATAAGCCAGTGAGACACACGGGAGCGATTCACTCGTGAAAGGTCTGGTGGCAGAAAAGGTGCTTTCGGGAGGACCTGGGCGGATGAGGGGTGATGGGACCTGAAAGCCGCTACACACGCTGACCTGCCAACAGGTACCGAGTTCTGCAGGCGGTTGGGTTGGCAGAAGGAACGCGTGTAGTTACGTCAGGTCACTTTTTCTGTCAAACACTTCCACTGTAACAGCAAAAACTGCCACAGCAAAGCTAGAGGGAAACCCGGCTCACCGCGGGGGAGGCA
>NW_010305886.1:0-12726 GCF_000700745.2 Antrostomus carolinensis
ATGGATGGTGGTGTGGAGATCCCTCGGCACCTGGTAGTGTCCTTGGGCGATGGATGGTGGTGTGGAGATCCTCCAGCACTGGGTAGTGCCCTTGGGTGATGGATGGTGGCATGGAGATCCCTCGGCACCTGGTACTGTCCTTGGGCGATGGATGGTGGAGTGGAGATCCTCCAGCACTGGGTAGTGCCCTTGGGTGATGGATGGTGGCATGGAGATCCCTCGGCACCTGGTACTGTCCTTGGGCGATGGATGGTGGTGTGGAGATCCCTCGGCACCAGGTAGTGCCCTTGGGTGATGGATGGCTGGTGCAACCACCGGAGAGTTGTAGTTTGCAAGTGGCAATCGCCCCGTTGTTATTGGTGTGTCAGGAAATGGTCTGCCTCTCTGCCTTTGGTTGTAAATAAATATTGAAAGGATAAATATGATAGTAGGAAAAAGTTTCTCCTCCAGAAGAGTGGTCAGACATTGGAACAGGCCCAGGGAAGCGGTGGAGTCCTCATCCCTGGAGGTGTTCAAGAAACGTGTAGATGTAGCACTCGGGGATGTGGTTTAGTGGGCATGGTGGTGATGAGGTGATGGTTGGACTGGATGATCTTAGAGGTCTTGACCAACCTTCATGATTCTGTGATGATTCTGTAAAACTTGTCTTCACCAAACACCCTCTTAAGTGGAGGGATTAAGTGGAGGGTCCCTAACCCTCCACGTGGACCTGCCAGGCAGCCCATGGGGGATGCTCATGGCAATTTCCACGTGGCCAGTCATGTTCTAGAAGGACCATGAAGGTGTCCTGGGGCTTTATTTCCCTACTCAAGCTGGAGTCTAGGTGGCAAGATTGTGTGCTGGGGCTGGGCTGGTGCTAGGTGATCTAGAGCAACCAAGAGCAACAGCAGCAGCTCATCTTGGTTCATGGTGTCTGCCAAGTTAAACATCTTTCTTCTTCTTTCCTTTCTTCTTCTTTCCTTTCTTCTTCTTTCCTTTCTTCTTCTTCCTTCCTTTCTTCTTCTTCTTTCCTTTCTTCTTCTTCTTTCCTTTCTTCTTCTTCTTTCTTCTTCTTCTTTCCTTTCTTCTTCTTCTTTCCTTTCTTCTTCTTCTTTCCTTTCTTCTTCTTCTTTCCTTTCTTCTTCTTCTTTCCTTTCTTCTTCTTCTTTCCTTTCTTCTTCTTCTTTCCTTTCTTCTTCTTTCTTCTTTTTTTTAATTACTTCTCCTTCACAAGTGAAGTGACCAAACAGTATCTGGGGTGATAGGTACCCAAAGTTGTCCCTGCCCTGTGGCAGAGCAGCTCTGGGTTGGTACGCTCTTAGTCAGCAGAAGGAACCTTCCCCTTTTCTAAATAAAACTTGGTCACATTTTAATCCGCTGTAAATACAGAAACCATTAATTTTACCAGTAGTGGTTCTGCTTGATTTTATGATGTTCTCAAAGCAGCTGCTTGGCCTGTGGTTTTGGGTTGGTTTTTTTTATTTAAATCAGCTTTATCACCGTTTGAAGTCTCATGTGAGAAATACATTTTGGCATCTTCCAGCATAAAAATTAACTTGTAATTGGAAATAGCTTGTAATGGGGTGCTCTGGACACACCTTTAACATGGACTTTCCTTGTACTGACAGAACAGCAACGGGTGATGCTGCTCAGTAGGTCTCCCTCGGGCCCAAAGAAGTATTTCCCTATTCCAGTAGAAAATCTCGAGGAGGAAATACGGATGCGATCAGCAGACGAAGGGAAACTCTTCCGTGAGGAGTTCAATGTAAGTTCTCACACGTGGAGGGGTTGGCTGCATGGTGAAAAGTGGGGGAGAAATCAAAACATCTGCAAATATTCACAATTTTTAATTTTTTTTTAAGTGTTTGGTGCATGATGCTGGTATCTCAGAGCCTCAGCACTTGTTGTGTGAGTGTGATGGTGCTGTTCTGTCACAGGATCCCAGAATGGTGGGGGTTGGAAGGGACCTCTAGAGATTATCTAGTCCAACCCCCTTGCCAAAGCAGGTCCATCTCCAGCAGGTTGCCCAGGATTACATCCAGGAAGGTTTGGAACATCTCCAGAGATGGAGACTCCACACCCTCTCTGGGCAGCCTGTCCCAGGGCTCTGGCACCCTCACAGGAAAGAAGTTTTTCCTCATGTTTAAGTGGAACCTCCTGTGTTCCAGTTTGTACCCATTGCCCCTTGTCCTGTCACTGGGCACCACTGAGAAGAGTCTGGCCCCATCCTCTTGACACCCACCCTTTAGATTTATAGACATTGATCAGATCCCCTCTCAGGCTGCTCTTCTCCAGGCTGAACAGTCCCAGCTCTCTCAGCCTCTCCTCATAAGAAAGATGCTCCAGCCCCTCAGTCATCTCTGTAGCCCTTTGTAACCCTTGATCTGGACAAAATCTGGATCCTTAACTGCCCTGTGGTACAGTGATGCCAAACTGGTCGTGTATAAACCGTTTGACACCTGCTAACATTTGAAGAAGGTCTTTAGTGTTTGCCTGGAAGCTGGAGAAGAGGAAAATTGAGTATGAATCTCCTCAGCATTCATTTTCTTGGTGGTGGTGGAGGGTTTTTTTGGGGAGTCTGAATGTCTCACCTCTCTGGGAAGTACTTAGAGGAGAAGATACAGTGTGACCTTTAATAT
The DNA here is from genome assembly GCF_000700745.2 of Antrostomus carolinensis. NCBI lineage: Eukaryota > Metazoa > Chordata > Aves > Caprimulgiformes > Caprimulgidae > Antrostomus > Antrostomus carolinensis. The sequence continues at coordinate 2,619 of NW_010305886.1, forward strand.
TGCCCTGGTGAGGTTTGCCTCATTTTTTACTTTTTTGCTAATTTGACCTTTTCCTCTTTGTTAGCATCTCATCGCTTCCCCATTTCCAGCGCCCTGTGCCCTGGCACATACATTTCTATGAAGCAGCTCAACTTTAAGGGTTTTTCTTGAAAACCATTGCCTTGGTCAGAAAGGAGATGTTATTTTCTGCCCATAACCCAAACTTCAGTTGTCTGTGGTCATAACCGGGGTCTGTGGTGAGCTGCTGCAGAGCTGGTTTCTATGGAGAAACCCGGTGTGATGAGTCTACTCTCACTCGTCCACATTCAGGGGCCTTTTCCCTACTTTTATGATCTATTTTCCTTACTTTTATGATATATTTTCCATACATTTATGATCTATTTTCCATACTTTTATGATTTATTTTCCATACTTCTAGGATTTATTTTCCATACTTTTATGATCTATTTTCCATACTTTTATGATTTATTTTCCATACTTTTATGATCTATTTTCCATACTTTTATGATTTATTTTCCATACTTCTGTGATTTATTTTCCATACTTTTATGATATATTTTCCATACTTCTATGATTTATTTTTTCACTTCCCTTCACAGCAGAAGCAAGTAGCACAGAGCAGTAGCTTAAATGTCAGCTATGGAGTTGTCATAGCCGATGCACGCATTGATTAGACAGTCTGTTAAGTTACCTTCTTCATTGGCGGCGTATTTATAGCTGCAATTTGTTTGATGATATATTTAAAACACATAATTTCTTTGCTTTATCTCAGAGAGGGAGCATTGTGGAGATAATTATCGACGTCGACGAAATGAATGTGAAAACTAATTTGCTGAGATGCGCGCTTGTGAATTTTGACTCCCCTGATTAATTCCTTCTGCAGTTAGGGGTGAAAGAAACCATCTATTTTTATTTTTCAAGCTTGCTTTTTTGCTGGGAAGATTTTCTGCACCATGCTGTGACCATGTGTCAGTCCACACACAAGTGCTGAGTCTGAAAACTGGGGTCCGGTCCCCAGAAATGAGCAGTCTGAGCAGTGACGGGGGGTGATGGTACATAAAGTCTGCTTGATGCTTCATGTGTTGGGTTGTTGGTTTTTTTCCCTGCTGTATCTCCTGTGGATATATGAGCTGTTTGCTCAAGCTTGAGAGGGGGAGAAAGGGTGAAGGACAGTTGAAAATCAGAGTGATGGATATTGTAGCATAACCAGGAAAGGTGACAAACAGAAGTCTGTTATTGCAGCGCTGGAAGAAAAGAGGCTGAGAAATCCAGACCCTCCAGCACAGCCATAGACTCACAGACTGGTTTGGGTTGGGAGGGACCTTAAAGCTCATCCAGTTCCAACCCCCCTGCCATCAGCAGGGACACCTTCCACTAGACCAGGTTGCTCAAAGCCTCATCCAACCTGGCCTTCAACACTTCCAGGGAGGAGCAGCCACAGCTTCTCTGGCCAGCTTGGGTCAGTGTCTCATCACCCTCTGGGTGAAAAATTTCCTCTTAATATCCAACCAAAATCTCCCCTCTCTCAGTTTCAAACCACTTCCCCTTGTCCTGTCACTATCTACCCACATAAAAAGTTGCTCTCCATCCTGTTTCTAAGCTCCCTCTGATGCCATGAGCTGGGTGTTTGAAGTTTATGCTGGCTAGCTTACTGCCTCGATTTTCAGATTAATGTCTCAAAACCTTCCTCTAAGAATTTGATTTGGAAATTCTCATTTTGAACGTGGTTAAGATGTCTCTGCAGTTCATTCAGTGAAAAGAAAAAAAGGCAGAAAATGAGCTGCTGCTGGGGTAGGTCGAGTCCCTTGGAAGCTTCAGAGAGATTTTAGGATTCCGGCGCAGCGGGAGCAGATAAGACTGTGGTGGCAGGAGATGACCCAGTGCCACCAGGAGTCATCAGCTCCTCGTGATCCACGGGGTGATGGAGAGGACGTGATGAAGTGCATCCTCGATGAATCACATCCTCCCCGCTGAAGATGGGTGGGAGCAGAGAAGCGGGTTGTGTCCTCGTGTCGGGGTTCAACACCCGCTCTAAGCCGTGCAGCGTGGCATCAGGAGGTTCCTGGGGAGATGTCAGGAGTAAGGAGCAGGGAATGGAGAAGTTATTTTACCAGAGAGATTTATTTTCAATGCATTTTTTACAGGAAGGTGCAGAACTTCTATGACTGTTTATTGGGAATTTGTTGCCTGACTTTTGAAGTTTGAAGAAACCATGTTTGAAGTGCTAATTATTTCTTTTTATGCAAAACATAAATGTTCTGTGTTTTCTAAATTGGAAATGTATTTTAATTAGCAAAACCAGGGGCTTCATTCAAAGCAGGAATTAAGCAGTTTGCTGAAAGCAGCTTTCTTTTTCAACGCTTTTTTTTTAACCTTCTCTCTCCTTTCCTTTACTTAACGTTCACAGGTTTAAGTGATATTAAAAAAAAAAAGCCAATAAACCCACAAATGCACGTTGCTGTTTCCTCTGTGGTGGAGGAGAAGTCCTCCTGCACCCCCTCTTCCATCCTATGTCACCCTGACAACAGGAATTGCTGTTTTTCAGGGGAAATTCCAAGCCCTGCTCTCTGCCAGGCTAGCAGGGATGGTCACTTACCATTTTTTTCCCTTCCCCTGTGTGATCCAAATGGGAGGTGGGAGGTAGAAGAAGGGTGGGAGAAGATGGTTGTGCATTCTCAAACTGCTGGGGTTTTACCTCGGTGGGTTCCAACATGCTGACATTGGGTTTTAGGAGTTTAATACGTGAAACTTGATGAAACTCAGTTCTCATTTATGCTGTTGGTGATCAAGGTCATCCAGTCCATCCCACCTGCAGTGAGCAGGGACATCTGCAACCAGATCAGGTTGCTCAGAGCCCCGTCCAACCTGACCTTGAATGTTTCCAGGGATGGGGCTTCTACCACCTCTCTGGGCAACCTGGGCCAGTGTCTCACCACCCTCAGTGTAAACAATTTCTTCCTTACATCCAGTCTAAATCCCCCCTCTTTTAGTTTAAAACCATCACCCCTTGCCCTGTCACTACAAGCCCTGCTAAAAGGTCTGTTCCCATCTTCCTGTAGCCCCTTCAGGTATTGAAAGGTGCAATAAGTTCTCCCCAGAGTCTTCTCCAGGCTGAACAGCCCCAACTCTCCCAACCTTTCTCCATAGCAGATGTTCTCCAGCCCTCAGATCATTTTATGGCCCTGGTATCTCAGCAGCTTCTGTGTGGAGGTTGAGGAGCTCCACATCAGGCACCTCCTTATCTTCATCCTCACCCTGGTCATCTCTGCTTCTTCCTTTCATTTGCTTGCTCTGTAAGAGCGGGTTTCTGGGTTGTTTTTTTTTTTTTTTAAGCTTGACTAAATTTATCTTCAGTCTCAGATCTTGCTGATTACCAGCAGGATTTGACTCGTGCTCGTACAGCGACTTTTCGTATTAAAATCATTGCGATTTCTTTTTGCTTCCTCCCTTTCTACCAGAGTTGGGCCTTTACCCGTGGATCTCAGCGAGATGTTTGATATTTAACATGAACATTATTAACAATCAGCCTCTATTTCTGTTATTGAACCAACTGTTATTGCTAGAAGGAGGTGTTGGAGCTGGAGGGAGCGGCGCTGGGTCACGACGCTGTGAATCACCGCGGCAGATGGCAGCTTACGGCGGCGGCGCCGAGTTTAACAGTTTTCTAAATAACTTGCCATCTCTGGTGGGGAAAAAATTACTGATTTTTCATTTTTTTTTTTTTTTTTCCCCCAAAATTGCTGAACTCGGGGTTTTTCTGTAGTGAAATCTCTGTCAGGATGTGGTTTCCTGGTGTAGAGTAATTAAATTTATTGTGGAAAAAAAAAAAAAAAATATATATATATATAAAATTAAAAAGTTTAATGCTGTTGGATGTCAGGCAGAATGTCTAAATGCAGATTTGTCCCTAAGCCATGTGCAGGCAGGAGCCAGCTGGTTTTTAACACATTGACTTTTGTGGTGTTTGTTTTTTTTCCAGTCATTGACACCTGGATATGTGCAGGGAACATTTGAAATGGCAAATAAGGAAGAAAACAGGGAGAAAAACAGATATCCCAACATCCTGCCGTGTAAGACGTTACCTTTTCTTTTTAAATTCAACACTTTGCTGTGGCACTGAGCATGCTGGTGATAGTGTTCATTAGCTGAAAATATTAATGTAACATAATTTCACTGTCACAAAAGTTCTTCCTCTGTTTTTCATGCAAAACCTGTTTTGCTGTGGTGTGTCTCCTGTATTGATCATGTCCTGTTAGGTATTTCTGTAGCGGTTATCAGGACAAAAGCCTTCACTCTGACAAGGTTCTACCCAATTACATGATGTCAAATGGATATTTTAGTGTCTCAGGTTAGTTTTAGGCAATCAAATATGTCAAAGTTTGTAGAGTATTGTAGAGCTGCGGTCCCAGTGACCTCCAAGTGTGGAAGCAAAGCAAGATGTTTGTGGATAAAGTTTCTTGATGAGAACTTGGACCAATCCAGGAGATGGGACAAGAAGAGGCAATGGCCTTAAGTTGTGCCAAGGGAGGTTCAGATTGGATGCCAGGAAATATTTTCTTCACTGAAAGGGTTCTCAGGCACTGGAATGGGCTGCCCAGGGCAGTGGTGGAGTCCCCATCCCTGGAGGGATTGAAAAGCCGGGTAGATGAGGTGCTCAGAGATCTGGTTTAGCAGTGGACAGGTACGGTTGGACTCAATGATCTCAAAGGTCTTTTCCAGCCAAACAATTCTATGTTTCTAGGTATGCTTAGCCTGGCCTCCCACTCGTCAGGAAGTAGAATATTTCTGATTGATTCACACACAAACATGCTTGTATTGTGTTTTCTTCCAGATGATCATTCCAGAGTGATTTTGACCCAAATTGATGGAGTCCCACCTTCAGACTACATCAATGCATCCTATATAGATGTAAGTTGACAGTTTTGCACTGTTGGACAAGCTGCAAACTTTGTGAATTAAATAAGTATTTTTCTGCTAGAGTCCCTTGGGATTTCATCTTTTAACGATGATGTTTGTTTCCGTAGGGTTATAAAGAAAAGAATAAATTTATAGCAGCACAAGGTAATCAATTCTCATTTCTCTATTCTGTCCATCTTATGGCTGAACATATTTAATTTTAGAAGTGTTTTAAAAGGTTGTTTTCCGCTGCAGATGGTGAAGTGGGGTTTAGAGGTTACAGTTTAAACGAAATTAAAGTGGGTGTGAGGTAACCCACTGCCTTTAGACACACAGGTACTGCTCTGAGCACAGAGCCTTCCCCCTTCCACCCCTGCTTTGCTTCTCTTTTTTTCTTATGATCTACTTACTGGAGGTTTGAAAAATGATGTCTCCTGATAATACAGTCTAATTGAGAAATGAGCATTTTCACGTGGATTCTTACTCTGTATTTAGTTCCAAAATTGAGGAGTTTTTGTCACGGCATTCCCAGACACAAAGCAATAGCTGCCCCTGCCCTTCAAAAATACTCCTGTCTGGCTCAGCACGATGAGCAGCTCTCAAGACAATGGTTCATTGTGGTCACAGTGGTCACTTGGCATGGGGGAGAACCACAAAGTAGAAATCCTAAATGATGCTCCTGCCATAGCCCACTTAAAAGAGCATTAATAATATTTCAAGAGAGGAGGTATCTGCTAGAAATGGAGATTTGAGTGCAGATGGTTGTGTAAAAGGAAATATTAATTTTTTTAAAGAAATATACGGTGTGTTCAAAACTTGAGTGCTCAGTAATAAACACAGACCTGGGCGTGGGGGCAGGGGGTGTTCACGCTGGTCTCCATCACCCTTCTTCAGCAAAGCTGTATTCTGTCTGCAGGACCGAAGCAAGAAACAGTTAATGATTTCTGGAGGATGATTTGGGAGCAGAAGTCAGCTGTGATCGTCATGTTAACCAACCTGAAAGAAAGAAAAGAGGTAAAGAGCTTTGGGTTTGCTCTGGGAGGGCTCGACAAGAGCGTGCTCCAAAAGCAGCCGTGGCTGCTCAGCGCCTGGCCAGTCACATTTCTGACCACTTCCTTCTCCAGTCCCTGTTAGCACATCTGAGTTTCTGCTCATAAATGTAGTTTTAATTTCCAGAATCTCATGGGAAAAATTCTGATAGCTCATTTTGTCCTGTGTAGCCCATAGCCGAAGGGAAATTCTCATGCCTGTGTGCTGCTCTTCTGGGTGGGTTTGCTTAGAAATGAAGATAAAAACTTTATTCATTTTTCTGAGAGAAAGGTTTCAAAATTCTTTCTGGCATTTGCATGTAACAAAAACCACCACTTTTTTTTTGGGGAGTGTGATGCTGTTCCTTCCTCTTCCCCCCATTCCACGTTTCGCTCCTCCCATTGTGTGAGTCTTTCTACATGTACTGGCCGGGTGCTGAGATGCACAGGACAAGTATGAAATATTTAACTTCATTCCTGAGCAGATTCCAGAAGCTAACTTGAAACATTAAGGAAATGTACCATCAGAAATGGAAAAGATGCTTTTTAATTCTTTTCTTTTCCCCTAGGGAACAGTTAGGTGCACCGGGTATGCTACATCCTTATTTGAAATGTATCTATAAAGTCCTCAAAAACATATCCCTGAGGAAAAAAAAAACCTTGTTCCTTGGTGGTTGTAGGAGTGAGCAGAGGGAGAAGGCAGAAGCCATGTGCTGTCCCAAGAGCTGGGCTTTTCTCATCACCCAAGGACATCTTTGCTGTCAATGGGGAAATATGGGGATGAGCAGCAACGGTTGACCATGGGCAGGAGACTCATGAGATGTGATGAGCCCGTATCGCTGGGTCAGAGTTGGCCTTTGTGCAATTTTTACAATAAAAAAAAGATAATTCAGATAGAGATCACAGAATCCCAGACTGGTTTGGGTTGGAAGGGACCTTATAGCTCATCCAGTCCCAACCCCCCTGCCAGCAGCAGGGACACCTTCCACTAGACCAGGTTGCTCACAGCCTCATCCAAACTGACCGCAAACACTTCCAGGGAGGAGCAGCCACAGCTTCTCTGGCCAACCTGGGACACTGTCTCACCACCCTCACACCAAAGAATTTCTTCCTCACATCTCCTCTCCATCTCCCCTCTGACACTTTCAAGCCATCACCCCTTGTTCTGTCACTCTCTGCCCTTGGCCAAAGTCCCTCCCCAGCTTTCTTGTAGCCCCTTCAGGTACTGGGAGGCCACTAGAAGGTCTCCCCAGAGCCTTCTCTTCTCCAGGCTGAACAGCCCCAACTCTCTCAGCCTGTCCTCACAGCAGAGCTGCTCCAGCCCTTGGCCTCCTCTGGACCTCCTCCTCGTGGCCTCCTCTGGACTCACTGCAGTAGGTTAGCTCACCAGACATTCCTTGTCCACCTCTTCACAAGGGCACGTCTGCTTTATTTTCCTGCAATTACAGTGTTACCTGCTGAAGCTCAAACAGCAAAGGCATCTGCAAGAGCCTGTCCCTAATGTGAGAAGCCAAAACTGTTAAATCTGAATGTTCCTGATGACTCAAACAAGGACTTTGTCACAATCTCACTTTAGATTACACCTAAAGCTTAAAAATAAAGAGTCAAGCCATCAGTTCCCACAGTTAAGCACCCCCCCTAACAAAGCTGGTTAGGTCTGGGTAGGTTAAAAAAACAACTTCAAAGCTATTCTCACCTTCTCTGCATAAATTTAACTGTCAATAGCAGTAGCCAAGTGTTAAAGCTGTCCTGGTCTCAATGAGAAACTCTGTGTCCTCATCTGCCCACCTGTGTGCGCTATTTGCACATAACTGTGTTGTTTTAATTATAAGTGACCAATGATGAAAGCAGCCTCAGTGGTATAAAACTGACTTTATGTCTGGACAGGAAAAATGTTATCAGTATTGGCCTGACCAAGGGTGCTGGACGTACGGAAACATCCGCGTGTCGGTGGAGGATTGTATCGTTCTGGTGGACTACACCATCCGCAAGTTCTGCGTCCAGTCGGTGAGTGACAACAGTGCTCTCGCTGGGGCTTTGTCTGAATGTTTAAAGCAAAGTGTTACTATGTTAAATATTTGCTTAAAAGGAATTCAGGAAATTAATTAAACATATTTGCACTATCGAGAAATAACTCCCTGAAAGGAGGGTGGAGAGAGGTGGGGATGGGTCTGTTCAACCAAGGACCAAGGGACAGGACAAGAGGAAATGGGCTCCAGTTGTGGCCAGGGCAGTTGAGATGGGATGTGAGGAAGAATTTCTTTGCTGAAAGGGTTCTGAGGCATTGGAAGGGGTTGCCCAGGGCAGTGGTGGAGTCCCCATCCCTGGAGGGATTGAAGAGTCGTGTAGACACAGTGCTGAGGGACATGGGTTAGTCGGGGACTTGTCAGTGTTGGGCTCATGGTTGGACTGGATGATCTTAAAGAGCTTTTCCAATCCAGGCAATGCTGGGGTTCTGACTCCTAGGCAGGTGAGCAAGCTCTGCAGGTCAGCACATGCCACCTGTGCTACAGTTTAATGGATTGCAAGAGGTTCTGCTTGATTTTCTTCTTGTCCTTAGCCAAGTGCCACAGAAAGTGATTCCTTGTGACTGTCAGGGATGGAGCACAGGAGCAGTGACTTGACCTTTTTTGGGACAAATTGTACAGATAAATGAAGGAGTGGATTTGGATATGTTTGGGTTACAGAGTGATTTCTGTTGTATCCATGGTCTCCGACACAGTTGAAGCTTTAGGTCACACGAGATGTAGTGGGAGATGACTTTGCTCTTCCCCACAGCCTGTAGCCTCGTACGGGAGCAAATTATTGGAGGTCCTCACCTTTTAAAGGGAGGGCTGCTGTGTTTGTGTGCAGTAACCTGACTCAGATTGAAGACCAAAGACAATATGGGCTGGTGAGAGGTGGTAAACCACACGTAGCTGTGTAGAACTATGTGGAGAGCTCAGAACCCCTCAAAATATGGGTGGATTCATTCAGCTTTAGTTACAGATTGAGAACTGGGAAGTAGCCTCTGCTGATTCAGCCTGCAGATCGCTTTGGTATGACTTGTGATTGCTGATAAGTCATCACTGATAAAAATGCTCAGAGAAACTGTGCTCAGAAGAGTGGGAAAGGAGTAACAGTACGGAGAGGTACCCACTGTGGGTAAGCTGAAGGGCTGGAAGGTTTCTGAACCTGGACCTGGCTGCCCTTCACTTGATCTCTGCTGAGTATGTGTTAGGGGGGGTTGGTTATCCATTGATGGAGACCAGGTAACCTTCAAAAAGCACGTGGCTTCCTCCAGTTTGAAAGAAATGACCCTGGCTGACTGAAAGCTTGTGAGACAGGCTGTGGTTCTCTGACCTTGAGGACAGGTTGTGTTTAGTGAATGCAGGTGAAACAACGCTGAGCTCTGCTGTCATTGCTTCTGGAGTATCTTTTCTGCTTGAAGAGCAGGTCAGATCATCAAGCTGTTGGTAGCTGGCCATCAGAGGTGCAACCCTTCTTTCATTTTCCACATGTGATAATGGCAAAAGCTGATATTTGGCCTCTCAGATCCTGAATGTTCAGACTGAATTTTGTGAGTTTCATCTGAGGCTGCTCAAAGAAGTGTCGGGTGGATTTTATAAGTGAAAAAGGACTTAAATTTCAATCCATTATGAACATCAATTTTGAGTCTTACTCATTGCAATCCTATCCTGGGATTATTCCAGTTTTCACTACAAAGACGCATTTTAATAATTTAATATAATAATTTTACTCAATGTTTGTATTTCAGGTACACTGTAAACTTCTAATCCTTGAGTCAGGCTCTAAAAGTCACAGGAATTAAAGTCATAAATAACCAGAACAGTTTTGTTTATAAATCTTTGCATGAAAAATGAAATGTCAAACTCCAAGTCTATGTGTTCCCTGCAGCTTCACGATGGTTGTAAAGCTCCGAGGCTCGTTACTCAGCTTCACTTTACCAGCTGGCCTGATTTCGGGGTGCCTTTCACACCCATTGGGATGCTGAAATTCCTGAAAAAAGTCAAAACATTGCATCCTGCCCATGCTGGACCCATTGTGGTTCACTGTAGGTATGTATGTGCTCTTCAAGTCATTCCCTGAGCTTGGCCTGGAGTTCCGTGTATAATATCAAGGATAAAATGTTCTGTAAATAGGCTGTGAAGTTTCTGTGTCTATTTATGTATATAAATATATAT
>NW_010305887.1:0-237 GCF_000700745.2 Antrostomus carolinensis
CCCCTGTGAGAAGCTCTGAGAAGCTCACCTGACTCCAAAGCAGACCTGCCTCTAGACCAGGGTGAGCTCATGATGATCAAGAAGACCCCAGAGACGTTCACATCAGAGTGGGGGGAGGACATGCACCAGAGCGGGGACCCACCCATGGAGGTCTCCATGCCAGAGCTGGGAGGTGTACCCAAAGAGGTCCATGACTCTGTGAGAACCTTGCATTGGAACACTTTGTTCCTGAACTCT
>NW_010305887.1:344-21376 GCF_000700745.2 Antrostomus carolinensis
CCCCATTTCCTGTCCCCCTGTAATGCAGCAGAAGAGAAGTTAGAGAAATTGGGAACAAAGTAATTTGAGCCAGGAAAGAAGAGAAGAGAGGGGTGGGGGGAAGGTGTTGTTAGATGTGATTGTTATGTCTCACTATCCTTCTCTGATTGATTGGCAATGAATTAAACTGTTTTTTCTTCCTGAAGTAAAGTCTGTTTTGCCTGTGACCATAATTGTTGAGTGAACCAACCCTGTCTTAATTTCAACCCACAAGCCCTTTATTGTGTTTCTCTCCCCATCTCACCGGGTACAGGGGAGTGAGTGAAAGATCACATGGTATTAGCTGAGGCTGAAACCACCACAGAGGCATTTGATAATGCCCTTAACATGCTTTAACTTTCTGTCAGCCCTGAGTTGATCAGGCAGTTGGACTACATGATCATTGTAGGTCCCTTCCAGCTAAAATATTCTATTCTAGTCTAGTCTAGTCTAGTCTAGTTTATTGTACCTGAAATAAATGTACGAAGTGCATTAATTGTCGTATGCCTATATGTTGCCACATCTTTGAAATACTTGGCTCCAAGTTCAGCTGCAGACAAAAAAAAAAAAAAAAAAACCAAACAAAACAAAACCAAAAAATGAGACAAAACACTGTGGATCACTAAGAAGGGTAAGGAGAACAAGACAGAACACAAAATTTTGCCCTATAGCAGGCCTTGCTGCACCAAAATTTTAAGTACCATGTGCAGTTATGATTTCTGCATCTCAAGAATGACATAGGACAATTAAATATGTACAGAGAGAAAACTAAAATGATCGAGGATGGAACAATTGCCTTGTGAGTTGAGACTGAAAATACTGACATTCTTCATTTAGGGCAAATTGTAATGTGGAATATGATCAAGGTTTACAAAATCATGATAGCAGACAGGATAAGTGACGTTCACGGAATTCTATAACCATGCTTCAGTCATTGAAACCAGAAGCAAACCGGTTTAAAACAGTTAAAAGAAAGTACTTTTTTAAACAGCACCTAACTAACTTTTGTAGTTTATTCCTTCCTAAAGTTATAGAGGAAGTGTCACCAGATTCAAGCAGGCATTAGACAAGCTCATGGGGAATAAGTCCATAAGAGATAGGCAGGAGTGTACCTTCCAACATCCATAATGAAGCAGCTGTAAATATTGGCAGAGGTGACTACTATGGACCATGGGGAATGGCCTGGATTGAGAGGTCTTGCTAAAGAGCACCTCCCACTGCCACTGGCTACCTGAATCACTGTACTTACCAAGAAGGGCATGTTTATGTTTTTGTTTCCAAATAGAGTTTCCTTATAAAGGAGACTTTTACCAAACTAAACACACACACACAGATGGTATCACTAAAATCTACAAAATGACAGATTTTTCTAATGCTAGCTGGACTTTCTATAGACCAATGTCTTTTCTTTCTGACATGGTGAGTATCAAAATAACCATACCTAATCCTTTAACCTCTCTGATTAACAACAGCATTAACATAGTCTGATTCATAATTTCTGAACTCTCTCTTCTTTCTCTTGTCTTGATTTCTAGTGTTTTTGTTTATGATAGGAGCATGCAAAATGAAATTAGCAGAATAGGCCTTTGTTAAGCTCACCTCACCTTCAGTTACAAACTCATTCCACAGCTTACCACGCAAAAATGTGACCATCAGTACTACTTAGCAATAGACTGCCACATCATTTTTGATTACTACATTACAAAATTCCCTAGTAAACAAAAATGGAAGCAATCATTCCTGAAAGGTTTTGAAGATACTCAGATAGTGATTTTATTCTGTTGAGTTTTTGTACTTACTCTTTCACAATGTATTTCTATCTGGTTTAGTTTGGCTTCTTTGTTTTTCCATCTGGACAGAAACACAGTTCAAACCCTTGTTTTAAGGGATTTCCTTCTAGCACCTATTTATTCTGCCTTACCTTATTGCTTATCATTTCAATTGACCAGTTTTCACAGTCTTCTTTCCCAGTGATTTGGAAATTATGATGGTCAAAGCCATAAATCAGGCCATAAAATTGACTGATATTGTACATTTTTACATGTTTATCTACATGTAAATACCTATGATTTTATTTTAAAATTGTGTAGAAAAGAAAACCTTCACTCTTGACATCTGTCAGTTTATGCTGAAAATTCTTGTGCAGATACTAATGGTTACACTCAACCTAAACTGATAAAGGCAATCATACTTAATTCTAATGTTTTATTTAAAAAACATTGTAGATATAAAAAGAAAAAATGAAAGAAACTAACACACATACTAATATGAAGTGCTATAGTTTAAAATGTTTTAAAACAAAATAACTTTGTATCTTTAAATCTTTTTAATTACACAGGGAAATAAATCACATACAGCACTCTGTCCCTGATTCTGGTTTTGTGCATGTGAGGGGTTGGCAATTCTCTACACAGGTTTGTAGAAATTCATGAGTAAAAGGAGGAAAGATGTACAGCTTTCTGAATTTTAGAACAAATGCCATCTGGACTAATTTGTGAATCCAGGAGCACTGCTTCATTTGAGCTCAATACACAGGGAAAAGTCTGAGTGGGATTATGATTATGGAGAGGAAAGCTATTGACCTGCCACTAATTTGTATGCTTTAGGTGTCCTCTAGTATTTTTAGGACATTCTTTTCACAGGCTAAAACACATTTGAATAAGGTGGTGGAAAATATATATTTTTAGGGCATTTATCTCTACCCAGCTTTAAACAAATAACATGTATCCTATTGACTTCTAATTTTGGGCACAGATTTCAGTATGTATGATGCTATGTGGATTGCATCAGCTGTTTATTGTATTTTTGTGACTATCTTTCTGATCTGTTTGGATGTTGCTACCATCTCTTTAAAATTTCACTTTTATACTAACTGTCCTTACTACTGATTACACCATAGTCTGACTTTCCCAAACAAAGTATGAAGCCAAACCTTTCTGGGCCCTAAATAATAGCTGTCCTCTTCCTGTCTCTTACCGTCTGCTGGTTTTGGATACAATGCAGTATATGATACTTCCAACAGTTCACATGTGCTTCCACTGTCAACCCTGGTCATACTAAATTTTTCCTGCATTTCTAGAAATTACCTAATGAAATATCCAATGATAACAGGCCACATACATTTACTAGCTTAATTTCATATCAATACTTGTTAATTTTTAGCTATTTTTTATTAAAATCCTCTGGGAATATTCAGATAAACAGCTTATTGTGACATCAGTTTTGATTGTTCCTGATTTGTAAATGCAATGGTGGCCTAAAGAAGAAAAAGAATACTCTTTAAAGGAAAACAATTGGAATAATTAAGATTAAAATGTAGATTCTTGCTGATTATTTCTTATGCTAGGAATGAATCTCAGCTATTTACAAACATAAATCAAACAAAATGTACCTCATGCTTCTGATTAGGCTTCTTTGCCAACTGGAAAAGAACATCCTTCACAGGAGTTACTAAAACTAGACTTCCATTCAAAATCTAAATGACAGCAATACCCAGAGAATGGGTAATAAACTTAAATTTATGGATCTCACTCTGATCTTATCATTCCTTGTGCCATATAAAAATTCTGTTCTTAATTAAAGCAAACAAGCTATTGCAATCAGATGTCACAAATTACAACTGGGATTTCACTCACATTGCACTATGTATAATGACAGCAGTAGCTGATCCAAAAAGAAGTATTGCTTGTAAGACAAAGACAAGGCTTTTGAAGGTATTTGGAGGCTTGTTATGTCTCTGGTCACCTAAATATCTTTAAAAATCTCTATTCCACAATAGTTTATTGCTGTGCAACTTATTGAATTTACTCTCTGATTCTAATCAGTAATAAAACTTGACAAGGCACCCAGTCAGGCTTTGACTAACAACACTTTTCATTACCCACTTCCTGTGGGAAAACAGCCTTTTTTGACTGAAAAATAAAATTATTTGGTGCACGACCTGTGTTTAGATTGCTTAGGACCCCAGAGGTGCACTTTAGGACTTTACTCAAAATGTATCCATCTACTAAAGTTTCACTCAGCAACTGTCTAGTAGTAGAAGTACCTAAGCTCAGTAAAAACCCGATTCTGGTCCTCAGGACTATTCCTCCATGGAGACGTGACTTTGTTGAACTTCTGTCTGATGCCTTCTCCAGCCTGATGAGGTTCCTCTGAACAGTAGCATGAAAGTCAGATCTATCATCCTAATTTCTTATTGTCTGTAAATTTGCTTAGGGAGCACTTTGCCCCATCAGCAAGACCGTTAATGAAGATACTAGCCAATATCACATATCACAACTTTTACAGAAATCTGAAAAATGAAAAAAACTCTCAGGGTCTGGAGGGCACCAACAGGCTTTACCAGCCCTGCCAGTTCCCTGTGGCCTCCGTTTCCCAGCCCAGGGCCCAGAATGCCCTCCCAGGGCTGGCCCCTGGTTCTGTCAGTCCATGCCCCAGTGCCACTGCAGCAGGGATGGTCTCCAGCTCAGCCATGGTCCCTTCTGATCTAGTCCTGACCCACAGGCTGATGTCCTGGCACAGTCTTGGCCTGTATCTGCCCCCATGACCCTGCTCAACCATCACAGGCTGTGTCTGACCCTAGTTCTCCTCACTGGGCCTGGCCTTGAGCCCCACCTGTGTGCTGACATCCCACCCATCCTTGTCACTGTGGCCCTGCCCAGCCGTCACCGAATCTGGTCCTACTCTTGACATTATAGACTGACTCCCCAGCTTGACCTCACACCTGCTTCATGTCCATGGTACTGCATTATGATCTGGACTCCTGGTTGATTCTGGCCACCACTTCTAGGTCTGTCCTTCTGACCTTGCTCGAGTCATCACCTTCCTCTCAGTGAGCAGCCCCTGGTCTTATTGCTTCCCAGCAAAAGCATGAGTGAGTTTTGCAGGCATTTTCCTTCCTGATACTGCTAAAACAGGCAAATTTAATCCATATATAATTCATACATGGGTGGATGCTAGGGCACTTTCTGCTGGTGCACTTAGCCTATGGAGACATACATAGATTCACAATTTTATATCTGATTTTAAATGGTCATAACTCATTCAAACCAAACCAAATTACTTCCACCATAAGATTTTTTGAAAAAATGCCATTCTTGTGTCAGATTTCCACTTGCAAGACTCAGCTATTTTCAGATGAGTGTTCAAAAATAGGTTAGTTTTTTATATTACGAAGACCTTATTTTTTTCCTCCACTTAGTCTCAGAAATACTCTAAATGTACTTCCTTAGGCTTTTAAAA
Source organism: Antrostomus carolinensis (assembly GCF_000700745.2). NCBI lineage: Eukaryota > Metazoa > Chordata > Aves > Caprimulgiformes > Caprimulgidae > Antrostomus > Antrostomus carolinensis. The sequence continues at coordinate 5,604 of NW_010305887.1, forward strand.
AGCAGTGAAAGGCAAAGGTTAAGTGATAGAAATAAATATTTAGGAAAGGGTTTAAATTGGAAATCCATAGGCAACTTCAAGAAATATTTAGGAAAGGGTTTAAATTGGAAATCCATAGGCAACTTCATTTAAAATACCAATTATTACTCTGCTGTACTGAAGGGGTCAAAATCTCCATTTGATTCCAATGTTTATCTGATGATTCTTTTAAATGATACTCATCTTCCTTCCTATTTTTTCACCCAAAAAACTTTCCAGAAGTGCTACTGTTAAAAAGATCAGCTGATCAGCTATGTCCTAACAGCAATTTTACATCTTTTTGGTGACAAAGGATATGGAAGAAGCCCTTGACGCCTTCTTTGCTTTGATCTCTCCTAGTAAAACTGACCTTTGGAAATAGAGGGTTCCTGAGACAAGAAGGAGCAAGAAATACTTACCCTCAGTGGAGGAGGAGCAGGTTAGAGAATATTTAAAGAAATTGGATATTCTTAGCTCCATGGAATTTGATGGGGTGCATGCAAAATGCCAGGTGAGCTGGTCAGTGTTTTTCTTAGGCCACTCCTGAAATACACAAAGGAAAAGGAGGTTACTGGGAGTAATCTGCATGGATTTATGAAGGGTAAATACTCCTTAACTAACCTGATAGACTTCTATGTTGAGATGGACAGCTCAGTCGATGAGAGAGAACATTGGATGTTACTTATCTTGACTTTAGCAAGCCTTTCAACACTGTGTTGTCTAGCACTCCTGTGGACAGACTGATAAAATATGGACCCATACGTGGAAGTTCACTAAGTGATACACAGGGACATTCCAGAGCAAGTATAACAAAAGATCATGAAGATAATTAAGGGTTTCGAGTAACTGACATAGATGGAGAGGCAGAGAGAGCTGGGAGATTCAGCATGCAGAAGAGAAGGTTCAGGGGAATCTTACCAGTGTATCTAAGTAGCTGGTGCAAGGAAGTAAAAATGAAGACAGGCTCTTAGTGGTAAGCAGCAACAAGGCAAGGGGCAGTAAGTGTGAACTGAAATACAATAAATTATTTTCAAGCATAAGAAAAATCTTTTTGCTGTGAGAGTAGCTGAACACTGAACAGCTGAAGCGGAGAGCTTTACAGAGTTTCCATCCTTGGAGATTTTCAGAATCTAACTGGACATGACCCTAACCTGCCGGTTTTATATGACTTTGCATGAGCAGGGATATTGGACAAGACAATCTCAATAGGCCTCTTCCAGCCTCAAAAATTCTGTGATCCTGTGTGAATCTATGATATATACACAGGCTTCTTCCTGCTTCCAGAAAAAAAATATACATGAAAAGTATGTTTAAACTGATTAATTGGCAAGAAAATTTGAAGGATGTAGAATGTAAACTATTTTTGGACTGGATACTATGATGAATATTTCATTCTATCATTCATTATATATGTAAAAATCCTACAAGTGGCTTCATTTTAAGAAATTCTGAAACATAATTGACTTTTAAATATTTTTTCCTGAATAAATTTGCAATCTGCTATTGTAAATAACTAGATTGGTGGTTAAACAGCATTTTGTTTGGTTATTAATTGTAGAAATGCTACATGTTTATTCCCAAAGACATAAACAGCAATGTCAACAGGAGGTTTAAGAACTTTCTTGACCTTCAAGAACTCAGTGAACACTTCTTGAAACACTTTTTCAAAAGGAAAATAACATTCATATTGTAAGGTGTACTTACCTCTGAAAATTTCTTGAAAAATTAGGGGTTCTAGTATATTTAAATTCCACACTGGCCATATCAAAGAAATAAGTACTAAATGACTACTAAAATACTCTGATGCACCTACATCAAAATAATTATGTAAAAAATATTTTTAGGCTGCAAAGTCAAATAAACTGAAGCAAATATATTATTTCCTAATGCAAAAATGCTGGTGCAACTTTCATTCTACCCTTCCACATGAAGGCTGTACTCTGAATGATGTAGAAGTCCCTTAGAAAAAGAAGATGATGCACTGATGTAACTAATGACAGTTTAATAGTGTATATGTGCAAAAGAAAGAAAAGTAAAAATTAGAGTGGGGGAAAAAGTGAGGCTACATAGCAAAACTAGCTTTGACTTATTTGTCTTTTTATGTTTAATATCATGAATTCTTATGTATGTTTATTAGAAGTTATATTTACTATACACTTACATAATGAAGGAGTTGTGTAAGCATGACAATCCTTTCCCACATTCATCATCACAGTTTGAATCCAAACCTTCAGCAACAAAGCAGACTCCTACAACTTTTAGTTTCAATAACTCTATATAATTATGAACTTACAGATACACTTACATTAAGTGTATTTATTTTCTCCTCCTCTCCCAGTAGAATATAATGTAAAATAAATATCTATTTAACTGGTAGTAATTTTTCAAAGTCAACCATTAGAATTTCATGTTGTGTTAGCTGTTCCAAATAAGAGGTAGAAAATCATAAAGTATAGCTTGCTGTCACTCAGTAGTTATTAAATGTAGCCATGATTGGTAAGATTTGCATTGATCTCCACATATGAGGAAAGCAAATTCTAGTTTGTTCTAACTGTAATTCAGGTTTTATGTTGGACAATAATTTCCAATACACAGTGTAAAATTTAATTTTAATTCTGCTTAAAGCTTACTAAAATAGTTAGCCATGAGATAGAATTGTAAATTATACTGGCTCATCAGTTAGTTTCATACAATTGGATTTTCTTAATTAAAGTGGTCTCAGTGATGGTTACTGGCTGACAACAGAAGCAACGTGCATTGAGAGAAATATTTCCTGACCATTTTTAGAAGGGAAGAAACTGCTTAAGTCTAGAAGAACCTAGTTCTTTGATTCAGAACCTTGAACAGGTAGATGACTGAAAGATGTACAATCAGGTTGGAAATACAAGATAGAATGAAAGTTGTTTTGTTATAAAAATAGACTTACCTGTCACTTAAGTTAATTCCTAGCAAATCTGAAATTACTCTTATGGGCTTTTAGGAACAAGGCAGTGAGACTTTTGCTAATAACTTCAGTATGTTTTGGATAAAAAGTACAATATCCTTTGAAATTTACAAGAAAACAAGAACCCCATAAGCATATGGGGAAGATCCACAAAGGAATACAAACACAAAACATAAGTGAAAACAGAACATCTGTATTGACCACCTGAAAATGAAAGTGTGCAGTGGGCATTGGTAATGCATTACATTGAGTTACAAAGCTGTATAGTGTACTTTAATCACTTTGATTTGAAAAAAACTGCAAAGGCAGAGAGGAAAAAAACAGCCAAACAAAAAAAAACCAAACAAAACAACAACCCACAAATAAAGAGTAAGGGCAAGAATTAAATAGATTCTTTGGCAGTCCTTTGTTTTCAAAGGTCCATGAAGACTTCATTGTAAGGTGTACAGAAGTTAAGATCTTCAACAATCTGCTGCACTGCTCAAATAGTTACTGCATTATGTTGATCTCTTACAGAGCATCATTTAGTGAACATGAAGAATTTGTTGGTTATACCTGTATTTTATATAACCCTGTAGGGTGCCATTTCATTGTGTGAAGAACAGGACAGCCATGGATATCAGTGTCATGGATACCTTCTTTCCCACACAGCAGAAAAAATTCATTTTAATGAACTACAGATACATGTACATGACATCTGGACAAGACTCTCTTCATTCCAACTACACAGATTCAGAATAAACCATCTTCCCACTGTGGCCTTTGATGACTGCAAAGAATCACTTGTATCCCATCACATTTTTCTGGGAATCCTGTTTTTTTTCCTTCCACATACCTTGGACTGATTTTCTCTTTATAGGAGCTAGAATTTTCTATCATCTGATGAAGAAAGAATCACTGGCTTATTTATTTGTCAATGACACAGTAAATTAAGATTGGAGAAGGCTGCAGGATGACCTTGCTTTCCTTTGGCCCAGCCTCCCGCTCATTGCAAAATTTATTTGGAAAAACTGTACTATCTGGTTTCTAACATGGAAAGAAAGTTCAAAACACTGTCTAAGGCTTTTGAAATTGATCAGTAGCTGTAACATTCTTGGGTCATTAGTTAAACCTGATGCCTAAGAAACACAGACCATTTGGATCCTTTTTTGGATCTAGATAAGTTCTTCCAGCAAGTAAAAACTATGAATTCACATTGCATTTTATCTACTATCTACACTGATCATCTCTAAGGATGCACATTCCCAGCTGCATGCTACTATCCACTCCAACTCAAAAATAAGTGAGATTATGTCTCCAAAAGCAGTGCTACCAGTAGCTGCATAATCACAATCATCAAAGGGATAACCAGAAAGATAAATTCTACTAAGAAATGAGAGGAAAGGAGAGAAATGGAGCAGTGTGGCTTGTAGTGAGGTGGGTAACAGGAACATACACATTTCCAGGGAGGAATTTCTGAAGGGTTTGAGCATGATGAGATGAACATATGAATGGCTCAGGAAGCCCTCAGATTGTTGGGTACTAAAACCATTTTAGTTTTTATGTTCTATCCTAAGGCACAAGTGACTGTAAGAGACAGAATGCTTGGCTAGGCAGATTTTTTGTAGGAATCAAAATGGAGGATCTTATATTACTGTCTTCCTATTGCTCACAGATTAGGCTATTATATCTTGGTACTAGAATAGATATAAGGCACTGTTGTAATTTACTTTACATTGCTCAATTTGAATGAAGCAGTGTGCTCAGCTAGTGGTCACTGATATGGAATCAAATCCTAAAATGAATGAAATTGCAAGGCTAAGTGCTTTTTTTTGTGCAACCTTTACAAAACATAGGCAGTCATATTTTTGGGTTTATTCCTAATGCTGCTATGAACTGTTTGCAAGTGATCAGGGTTCTGGTGGAAAAAATCCCTTGGGGTCAATTCAAGAGAAAAATATCCAGTTTCAGTCTGCATTTATATAAATATTTGCAGAATATGCCTGCTGTGAAAATGTGTGTTCAAAACACGTAGCTTTCTTTTCTAGAGGCCTTTTTTAGGTGTAAAGCACAACAATAAAATAATAGCTACTCAAAGCCAAAAGTAAATGGTCACACGTAAATACTGTTCTCAACTTTTCCTTTGACTGCTGCTGTGGGCCAGATTTGACTGTCAGCTACACTAATACAAGCCTGAATAAAACTGTCAGGTTTAGTATACTTACTGTCGGTATATATCCATAGAATACTGCATACACATAGCACACAAAATTTAGCTCTTTATTATAATGCAGTAAAATATATACTTTTTTTTCTTCTTAGCAATATAACCACTAACTCAAGTTAAGACTTCTTCTTGTACAACTCAAAGATAACACATTATCCACAAAGATAAGAACAGAAAACATAATTCTATTTTTTTTATTTGACCATCATCTAAGAGGGGGAAAAATAGTTTTAAAGGAGGTCATTTCATTCCTTGAAAATCAAAACTGAAGTGGTGTTTCATTATTACAAATCAGAGTAGGAAGAAAAGAAAGGTCAAGTGGCACATTTATAAGGAAAATGTCAAAAAGTTGATCTACCCAGGCCTTTTTTGAAATCTATAACATCTGGCAGACCTCTAAGATTCCAAAAAAGGAAGAGAGAGCAGGGTTGATAATATGTGTCATTCAAAAGATGGCAGAATATAAAAACTATCTAATACACAGAATTATGTATAAATACTGCAATTTTTAATGTGCCTGTACCTTACGTATATCTCCTGTTCATGTCGTTTATACATCCCTCAATATTAACATCATGACGGTGTAAAAGAAACATGTTGAACTGCAGGGCAAAAGTATTTCTCTACTTATCTTATTTGTCTAAGTAAGTGACCAACAACCCTTGTCAAATCACTTGATATTCATGCTAGGTGTAAAAGAGATTAGAATGGGTTTTATTCTTCTTCTTTTTTTTTTTTATTTCAAAAAGCAAGGACAAGTTTGTACTCATACTGATTCTCTACAGTGTTGTTATATAACGCATCTGGCAGTTTTACATTGGTTAATTTAGTCTGACAAATAGGATATATCTAAACATAATACAGAAAGTGGCAGATATGCCACCTACTGAAGGGAAAACGAGGTCTTTACTGTCCAAAGTGCAAAGAGTTACAGAAATGTTATCATTATATTTTCAAAAAGTTTGGAAGTGCTCTTTTCCTATGTTAGACCACAGGGGTTTATGAAAAATTAACCTCTTTTTAAACTCCAAGGATCTGCTTATAATTTTTTTAGTTGTTTTATTTGCATTCTAGTAAATACAGTAAAACAATTTCTAGCTGTCTCTTTAAGCAGCAGACCTAATTAATTCTAAAAGCCAGTGGCACTGACCAGACAGTTTCATCAAATATGTACTTGAGCTTTTCTAATGTGTCAGGGAAGAAAATTAAGTCTTCAGAGGTGTTGAAGAACATTTCTGAGGCTCTTATGTTAGAAAAAACTATTTTCTTCCTTTATAAAGAAAAAGTTTACCAATACAGATTAAAATAACCAAACATCATAAAAAAGTAAAGGTAGTGGATCAAAAAACAATATGCAGGCATACAGATGTATTTCATTATACTTTTCAGTAACTTATGTTAAAGTCGCAATGAAGTTAGGCGAACAATGTTGTACACTTGAATAAAATAATTGCTTATTTAGGTGACTACAAACATCTTTTTAGTGTTCTCAGTATATTATTATAGCTAAGTTCTCCTCTGTGCCTTACTACAAAAACAAAAGGAGAAATGAGTGTACTGTGTGCACATGCTTATAACTAAATTAATTAAAAATTTAAATATACGTAATTAATAAACTAGGTGTAAATATGTATGGATTATCCTGAGAAAACCTTAAGTGGCAGAATTTACAGTACCAAGCTTAAGAAATGTACTTTTTCAGCCTGATTCTCCTTACTACTTTATAATTAAGCAGTCAGATCCTTTAATTCATCCTGAGCAATTAGCCTTCAGTCTGGGAGAAATTGGTGGTACTTTATTGTCTTTAAAGATTATTTTCTAACAAACAACTTAAAACTTTTCTGTGAAGTATCAACACACAGAAGAATAAAGAACAAAAAATGTCCCTCAGTTCTTAATTGCTTTCTTGACAGAAACTTGCTTTCAAAAACATTGTACCTACAAAGTACTCTTGTATAATTAGAAAAACACCAACTCATTCTGATCCTTCCTATAGTTTTGTAGGCTATATGACTGTGGGTTTCTTTTGATTAATGTGCATGAAACAAAAATTATGTACAATAGCATTATTTTTATTAGCATTTTGGTCAGGCTATGCGTGTAAAGCAGCATTTTTTATTCATTCAGTGTTGCCAAAGTTTAATTCTAACTCATTTGTGCTTTCATAATGTATATACTAATTGACAATGCCGAGTCAGAAAAAGAATTCTAAATTAATTAAAAAAGGCTCCATGGGAATATTCACTTAATGGTGGTAAAATTTATTTTCAGCTATATTCAATGTTATCTCAATAATTAAGTAATAATTTTGGAGAGGAAGTTGTTCCTATATTATGGTCTGTTAAACTGATAATACACTAAGAATCTGTCTTGTAAGTGGCTTATTTTATGGTGCAGTGAACTGATGATTCTCAAAGGCTTAAAGCTGACCCAGAATTAATCATGTTGGAACAACTGCAGGGTTACAAATCCGACACTACTAATTAAAATGAAGTATTTTCTTTACTTGCACATTTGCTACCATTGGCATGAGGTCCTAACTTATTTTAACTTCTGAATGGCTAGATAAAGTTTTGCTAGATCTCCTGTAGTCTGCCTTAAAAGAAAATTCTATACTTCAGTTGAAAAGAAAGGTAAAAAAGAGTAAAGATGAAATTTCAATGTATCCTAAACAGTCCTGTAAAGAAAAGTAGATTTCTTTGACTGCTTATGCAGGATGTGTAAGTGTTGGCTCTTACTCCTGCCTAAAGTTACAGTTAGCTCATACATCTGCAAAGGATGGACCATAACTTGGCACTTGTTTATGACTGCTGAAATGTGGCAGAATTTGTACCCTAGAGGAAATTTATTCCTAAACTGTGAAAATAGAACAATTGCTACTAATGTGAGGTTTGTGAAAAATGAATCCACACTGTGGAAATGTGTTTTGAAAGTTTATAGGGATTTTTTCCAAGAGCATTCAGTTTTTAAACTTTGCACAAGGAACTTTGTTGAAGATGAAGGGGTTGTCAGAGTCCTCTCCTTCTGTACTGTCCCCAGCTTTTTTTCCAGTGCTTGCTTGTCTGAAATGCTTGCAACACTTGAAAAAGTTTAGCAGCTGAGAGGGCTTTCTCCAGTCCAGTAATCCTACATTTGTTTGATTTCTGTAACTGTTTCTTCACCCCATGATACAAGAATGAGTGAAGTTATCCTATGTCTCCCATCTTTAATTGAACTGCCACCCTTTCCGTCCCTTATCTGTTGCATCCATTAAAAAAAGAAAGAGGCATTTATCTTTAAAATATGACTAATATTTTTCATTAACTTCTAAAAATTCTGCCAGCCTATACAGTCTTCTTAGCAACTATGTGTGCAAGGACGCAGCTATGGAGATGCAAGAAATTCTTGTCTGCCTGTACAAGCTAATAATGCAGGCCCTCTAGGATAAAAAATTTTCATATCCTTTACAAACAATAGCATAAGCATTGATATAAAGACATTTCAGGGCAAATCAACACCAATATTTGACACATTAAAAGAAAGCTATATGCTTCTGTGGTGGGAGATTTTTGACAAATGACTTCCCAGTTTTGTAGTCTATATTGCCATAACACTTGTTTAGCTTTATGGAATCAAGAATAGAATTAAACTTGCAAAGTAAAAGAAATAAACTGGAAAAGAATAAGGACAGGAATTAGGACAGTATGTACTGCAGTTCTGTCCAAAGGTGTTATTATGCAATTCATTACATACAAGTAAAAGTTAAGAAAAGACAAGCCAATTGGGCAATGTACATGGACCTTTATATTGTTATAATAGGAACTGACACCGCCATCCATTCTTCAGAGAAGGAAATCTCAGCCCTATACTATTTGAACTGATACAAAATAGTGAAAAATTACTCCTCAGTGCTCCAGATTTATTTCTAGATTTTGTAGCACCAATAGTGCTTTTTACATATATATTTGGAATACTCATAAGCCATGATTTTCAAAAACATGTGAGGATACGTTAAACTAGCCTATGCTGTTTTCCAAAGGTGTTTTAATTTAGATATCGAACTTAGAGACAAATGGAAAGTTCATACTGTTGAAAAAGCTTAGATTATTTGACACTTAACTATGTCCTCTTTCGGAAACTTTTATCACAAAACCATTAATATTTGATACTAATGAACATGGAATATAATTTGCTATTGCCTATAATTTTCTGATGGATTTCATCAAATCAAACTGGGCATACCTTAAAAATTAAGTTTAATTTTTCTTTCTGTCATCTCCACATTAAATCCACAGTTTTATTTCAGACTTTACTTTTGTTTTTCCTTCAGTATGTGTGTTGATTTAGATACACCTAGAATAGTCAGTTCAGCTATCTCAAAAGTCTTACTGACTGTTGGAATTCTGAGGCAATGTTTAAACACTAAACTCATTGGTTCCTACCATAATTATCTTGTACACCTTACTTAGTGTTCAAAGAAAAATGAGACTGTGATCATGACAACCATGAAATCAGGCAGGAGGATATTTTTTACATTATCTGATAAAACTGAATCCTGAATTGGCCTCATAGATTAAAGATACTGTCCAATATAAATATAAATAATATACTAGATTTTGTGTTCGCAATGAACAACTAAACATTGGTTTGCAATGCAGAAAAATGGTAGAAACCAGAAACATCTAGGTGGAATGAACAATTTACATGTACAAAACTACACAGCTCTGCTGTCTTTCCACCCTTCCCACCCAAGAGCTTAGAGTCTGCTAGACTAGTACTAAAAGCAGCACCAGACAAACACAGAGGCTATAATCCTTGTGCTGACTGCAGTACAAAAGAACAAGGGAGGAAAATCTGCCAGACAACTTGAGCAGCAGGCGATGATAAAGCAAAACTTTTATCTATATTTGTCCTGTATTCATAGCATTCCCAGTAGAGCTATTTTTCAGACTCTTTGTATAAGAAGCATCCGCAATTGAGGGATGGCTGTTGGGTCTACATTTGGACAGTCTACTTTTTCAAGTTGTTGTGTGCTGAATCCACCCAGAAACAGTTGTGTAAGTCCTCCCACACTGCTTGTGTAGTAGGCTATTATTTTCTGTTGGTAGAAAATCCGTTGGCTTCAATAGTGAAAGATATTTTATGCAAATCTATCTTATATTGACTTTTTTTTTTTTTTTTTGAAGAAAAGTTGTGATGTCAAACTAAAAGATTATTTACTTTGGATGGTAGGATTCAATACAAATCCAGAGATAGCCAGAGTTTCTCTTTTAAGTTTTTTAAAAATATCAATCAAAAGGGAAAAAACAAACAAACAAACAAACAAACAAAATAAACAAGTTGCTTCTAAATTATCCTGCACTTGACATGATGAGTGAGAGACTGCTTAAGTTGACACCTGAGAACCTTAATAAATCACTATTCTATATACCCTATAATGTGAGACCTCCTTACTCAATCTGTAAATGTAATGTTGACTATAGAAGAGGACACTGCAAACATACATGTGCAGATAAAATTCACATCTCAAAGATGAAAAAGTAAACATTATTTACTTCATTTTGATAAATTCACAAGAACTATATAATGCTTTATTTTCAGTTAATCTTTAAAACCAAAAGAACTCTTAAAATTCTAAAAGGACTTTGGCAGACAGCTTGCATAGTCATCCGTAAGGTATGGGTTAAGACACAAATAATCAATGAGCCTGCTCTCTACATTTCAGAGACATTGGCTTCTCAGTCAATGCAGACCAAATACAAAGATCAGATTGTTCAGTGAGTTTCTTTGAAGAATCATCTTCACTATGCTCCACTAATTTAATGTACTTTGCCATTCAAGCTCTACACTCTCATGCTAGGTGAATGCTTTTTGGTGCACTCTCTTCTTCCACTGCAGTGCTTTTATCAAAAAAACTGAAAGGCAGCTCAAAAAATGTAAGGTAAAATCTTAGCTGCCTCACTCTTATCTGTGCATATTTCACAGGGACAGAGGAAGGAAGGGGCCATAGACACAAAGTCCTATTATAGACCTTCCAAAGCATTTGATTTTATTTATAGAAAACATGTACTTCAGAAGATGTCTGTGTGGTGCACTCGTCTTTATGAACAGTTAACTCTGTAACTGTAAGCAGACTAAACCAGGTCAGCAGAACATTTGGTCTGCGCGGTATGGGATCCACAATCTAAAGATCTATCTGCCCCAAAACAACCATACCACTTCATAGCATGATGTTTCTAATATCGTTTCTCCACAAACTTATCAGGTAGTTCTGTTACACAGAAACATTCACAAAGTTCTGAAAAATCAATGCTCCATTGCAGCTAGTTAAGTTACAAAACTGTGGGTTTTCCAAGTTCTTATCTGTTTTTCCTCAAGTACAAAAATAGAAGGTAACACTTAATGATCGGCCAGCAATGCCATTCTCAAACTAAGTTCATGGGCATAGTTTTGATATGTGAGAATTGAAATGAGGTAAAAAATGAAAGCATAAGGACACAGCTGAAAGTTATGAGTAGTATATATAGAACAGTCACTGAATGTTAAATCAGTGGAACCTACAGCAAAGACAGAAGGCATTTGTGTGGGACAGAACCTACAAAATGTGATTTTTTTCCCTATGTTCCAACCTGACTTCAAAAATAAAAAGGCTCAAGGTCTGAAGATCAGACTTCAGGAAAATTTTAAGTCTTTACACAACCTTCCTTTTACAACTAGAAGAAGTAAATATAGCAAAACCAAGGGCTATAAAAACTGGGCTGACAAGGCAATTCTCTAGTAACTTCAAACAGTTTTTATAAACTACCAGGTTTTCAATCAAGCAGACACAAATTATAAAGAAAATAATTCCACTGGATCTGTTTAATTTCTGAATCCACTCTTTCTGAATGTACTCTTCCTAATCTTTTATTCTGCAATCGCATTCTCAGGGCACATGGATTTTCAGGAATATTACTGATAGGGTTATTGTGGGAACATATTGGAATGAACATTAGAAGAAAGAAAGGAAAGGAAGAATTCCTCATAAAATCTCTCTAGAATGACTGGAACTTTTTGGGCTTTGCTGTTAGTTAGGCACATAGCATTCTTAGGCCCGTATTTGTGAAAAAATAAAACAACAAAACCACATACACATCCCCCACCCAAAAAAACCCACAAAAAAACCAAAAAAAAACAACAAAAAAAAACCACCATGGGGACAGATTGTCATCGTCATCACTCCAATAAGGAAAAACTCTGTCTATTATGACACACAACCTAAAAGACTTGTGAAATTAACATGAATATGTTTTATGCGTCTTGGTAACAGATCCCTTCATAGTAGTTTAAAAGTCTCTACAAGAATGAGCTGGTTAATATCATATGGTATTGATTATTTTCTAGATGAAGTTTTCTTAGAAAAGAAGTCTTTTGGTTTTTTTATATCCAGCAGCACAAACAACAGGTTTTGAAAATTCTGCAGGCAAATCCACAATATTGCTACTTGCTTTTTCTAAGTTCTACTAATAAAGTTAGCTGACCTACATGTCAGCTTGGGGGTTTTCTCAGAGGCATGTGCTTGTTGATATCACACTTTATACCTTTATAAGGTATTTAGTGCTCTGTATATTTGTCCTGGTTTTTAGCCAGTGAAACTATCACAATATTTTTCTTAAATTCATTAATGCGATAGACTCTTTATAACATATCACCCATCTACAAACCTAGAGGCTTGTCTTCTCATTTTTCCAATAGCATCACGGTTAAGATAGATACCTAAGATGGAAGAGAAAGACCAAAGTTCAAAGCAGATCTTCTGTTTACTGAAGAACATTGAATCCATTTCTCCCACCTTGTAAGAGACAATGTCACTGAACTGTTCCTTTCAGAAATGTTCCTTTTTGTAAGAAATACCTATGCACCAGGGGCTTCCTATAGGGATATAACAGCATTTTAAAAATTATGGTCTATCTGTCGGCCTTATGGTTATTCTCATACCATTCCTTTCTTTGGTCTGATTAATATTTCATTATTCACATTGATTAATCTATATTATTCCTTAAAACTCATGAAACTAGAAAACCTTAATCAATGGTGGAAGAAGCTACATCTGAAAATTTAAGTTCTCCTAGAACTTCTCTCCTAGAATACTATATGGTAATCAGAGTTTAGCCAACTCACCTAGAGACTCAGATCCTCATGGGTGGCAAGGTGTTAAAAAATTAGTGATACAACATAGAATAATAAAGTACTGTCTAAATTTAGTATATCCCATTGAACTGATTTCCCACTTCAAGAAGCATGAGAATCCAGTATCAATTAAACAATAAATTAATACAAAGAGATGTACCTGAATTGGAAGATTTTTTTCAAATGCTTATAAATTTGATATATGATGATAATACAATGCAAATTTATCCTGAATTATATATTGACATATAAAACAGCAGGGTAGGGAAAACAAACAAACAAACACACAAAAATACCCGAAACAAAACACCCAAGAAAACAAAATACCAGCAAAGGTCATTAAAAATATTAAGGAATGCATGCTGGACAACTCAGAGTGTAAAAAAAACTATCCGAAAATATACCAAGATGTCTGTGGAAAAGCTTCTAATTTTTAATCTTTCAAAACCAATGAAGGTATTACAAAACTATAAGCAAAAATAGTAAAAGTGACATAAAATGGCAGTTCAGACAGTTTAACTGAACAACTGAGCAATTTATTTATAAAACTTCTTCTAGTCTTCTTCTATGACTTTGGCTCATCATGGCTCTAGCAAGTACCAATGGAGGCAGGTAGCACCACTCTTCCAATTACGCAGATCAACCAAGAGAGAGCTGCTGCCTCCAGTCACCAACACCTAGAAGCAAGGTTCCTTTATTTCTCTTTTCTAATGGTTACAGGATATTGAATGTGGCTACTATAAATTATTTCTACCCCTAGTTATTTCTCCTTTACATAGGGTGAGTTAGGCAGTTTAATTCAGGCCAAAAGAGTGGTGGCAAATGGAGTTAAATCCAGCTGGAGGCCAGTCACAAGTGGTGTTCCTCAAGGCTCAATGTTGGGGCCAGTCCTGTTTAACATCTTTATCAATGATCTGGACAAGGAGATTGAGTGCACCCTCAGTAAATTCACAGATGACACTGAGCTAGGTGGAAGTGTTGATTGGCTTGTGGGTAGGAAGGCTCTGCAGAGTTCTAGACAGGCTGGATCAATGGGCTGCAACCAACTGTATGAGGTTCAACAAGGCCAAGTGCCGGGTCCTGCACTTGGGTCACAACAACCCCATGGAACGCTACAGGCCTGGGGAAGAGTGGCTGGAAAGCTGCCTGGCAGAAAAGGACCTGGGGGTGTTGGTTGACAGCCGGCTGAACGTGATCCAGCAATGTGCTCAGGTGGGCAAGAAGGCCAACGGTACCCTGGTTTGTATCAGAAACAGTGTGGCCAGTAGCACCAGGGAAGTCATCCTTCCCCTGTGCTCAGCTATGGTGAGGTCTCACCTTGAATATGTGTCCAGTTTGGGCCACTCACTACAAGGACACTGAGGCAAACCAAGCAATTCTGTGATTCATATGCTGTAACTGTGTAGTAAACCAGAGCTCCTCAACACTGTGCTGGACCTTGTGCACAGGCACAGGTAGGAGGGAGGATACCAGTCTTACCATTTCCTTTCACTTGGAAGTCCCAGCTACAGTGAGTAACTTCTAGCTGTGGCACTATAGTGTCATGTAAAATTCGATTGCTATTCACATGCTTGACCACTAGGGCACCAATTGTAAGTGATGTGACTCATCTTGATCAGCTTCCCTGGAATAAGGCTAAAAATAGGACCATTGGTATTATAGTCATAATAAGGTGGTGCAGCAACAGCTCCCTGAAATTATTACATTTGCTAAAATAGCTAACAAACAACATTTTGTAAAAGGGAGTTAAAATGCCGTCTTAAAAAAAAGTTCAGACTGAAAAAGGGGTCTTTTTTAACCCATACATTACGATAGTTTTTCCAATGGAAATTTAAGGAAAACCCATTTGAGTTCAAAGATAAACCATTGAGCTGTGTAGCCTAAAAGTGGAAATTCCACTCTTGTCTATGACATTCAGATTTAAACATGTCTGTTTTCAGGTATGGAATGTCCACAATAGGTGGATGTTCATACGCAAGGGTTCTGCATGTTAAGTCATGTTTTCTACACCTTAAATATTATGCCAGTATTATTAGTAGGCACCTATTTTAGAAAGACTTAAAAATAAAGACTTAAAAATGAGAAACAACTCCTGTTGTTGTGTATTTTTAAAGTTAACTACTCAGTGTTTGGACACAAAAATATGTTTCCCCTAAATTTATAGAGAAGAAATGAAATTTTCTTTTGATCGTTAAATGGTTTGATAATTCAAGAGTGGACTGTGAGCTTCTTAAACCTGTGAGGTGGAAAGAGGCAGAAGTTTCATTGTTACCTAACAGGAGAGAATCGGATATATTTTAAAAATGCATCTGTGAGGTGAATAGTTGTTTGCCGGAAGCACACAATGTATTTCAAATGCTTCATGATCAGCCAAACTCACTTGACCAGTTTAGGGTCTCCATTTCAGTTTTTCATCACAAGGAACTCTGTAGCCAGCCCATTGCACCTATAGCCCAG
>NW_010305887.1:21388-26022 GCF_000700745.2 Antrostomus carolinensis
GAATGCCTATACAACCAGAGACATTTATTTTCAGACTAAAGGATTCTCGGTCTAAGCCACTAGGACTTGGAGGAAAAATCTTCCTTTTGACTGCTAATGCTGTGAAAATGGGAACTAAGTGGATTGTGGATGCCTACATTTCCTGGATGTCATGTGTTTCTAACTAGAAAATAGATCTTCTGGAAAAAATAATTTCTGTACTGTGACTAAAAAAGGAAAAAGAGGAGAAAAGCCTATTGATAAGTGAAACATATTTCACATTTAATATTTTCACAAATCAAAATGGTGATTTGTGAAAATCAGTTCAGTCAGGCATCTCCCATTTTTAATAATGCTCATTTCTAACACTTGGAAAATATATCTGAGACATTTCACAGAAACTATTGATTTTATTATCAAAAAGTATGTTTTCTTGTTTTGTTGTTAGGAAAGCACTGTTCCATCAGACTTGAGAAACATGGAAGTTAACGTTTGTTCTGAGCAATTCAAATAGACTGCTTCTGTAGACAGTGTAAGTTAAAGACACCTTCACAAGGAAATTCATAATATCCACTCTGTGTTTGTTAGGATGGCATGATTTATCTCTCCCTCTCTCCCTTTTTCTGTCCTCCTCTTACTCTGTCCATCCCTCCCTTGACTCTTAATTTAACACTGATACAGGCAATTAACTTGAAAAATTGCTATCTTTCCATGGCTGATGTAAGATGTAAAAATTCCCACCTTCCAAGTTTGACTAAAGTTGTCTGCTTGCTAGTTAATCATACTGGCTGCCATTTGTGTATGCACAGCTGTCTAGATACTCTATAACTGTTGTTTTTAAGTACAAAAACATATGGAATTTTGAAATAACCCATTATAAGACTGTCTGTTTAAGTGAAAAGTTGTCAATGCCTGAAAGTCACAAGTCACTTAAGTATTTTTGAAAAATTATCCTCTGTTTCAGGAAAGAAAAAGTAGTAAAGATTTATCCTAAAAAGCTTTTAAACAGATAACAACATAATCCAAATAGTCCTGTATTTTGTGCAAGATACATTGTGTTCCTGAGATGACATTTATATGGCAAAATGTAGCTTGAAACAATGTTTTATGACCGTGCTGTAAATCCTGGGAAGAGGAGAGGTCTCCAAGGAGAAAAAGAGCTCTCACACAACAATGGCATAAAGAGAATTGGCAGTCATTTTCTGTAGTTTTAGTGAACATCTGGAAGTCATATGTTTGTTGTTGAAAATTGCCAAGATCTAAGACCAGAAAGTAGGAGTGATTTGACTTCTATTAAAGAAGAACAGAAAAAATATAAAAGAAATATAACCAAGTAACACAGCAATGAATTCTACATAATTTTTAAACATGACTTGTTTTTTGTCTGAACAACTGTTTGTTGTGCTAACTCAGTCTAACTACCAACACTGAACTCTTGATTATATGACAAGAAAAGTCAGAGATACTCAAGTACCACACTTCCTTAACAATGCCATTAGAAAATATCATTAGCAGATTTTATAAATAAGGTATATAGTTTTCATTTATGGAGTAAAACATTAAGAATTTTAAGTACAGAATAAAATCCATTGTATAAGATTGTCTTGTATAATACAAAAAAAAAAAAAAGGCACAAAGTTAAGCATTATTTCAGCATAAAGATTACCTCCTTAGAAGAAAACTCCACTAAG
Source organism: Antrostomus carolinensis (assembly GCF_000700745.2). Lineage (NCBI taxonomy): Eukaryota > Metazoa > Chordata > Aves > Caprimulgiformes > Caprimulgidae > Antrostomus > Antrostomus carolinensis. The sequence goes on from NW_010305887.1 coordinate 23,059, forward strand.
GAATATATTATACTAGCAAGATTTATCCTCTTCATTAAGACTGCTCTACATTACTCTGCCATATCTTTGGTATAACAATTTAGAAGCTATAAGCAGCTGTAAACTAAAAACAACCTCTCCAAATAATCTGAATTGCAATAAGGATGGTCCTAAACCAGTTCTCAACTTAAAAGCAGAAAAAACACCACACTACCCCTAAAGACTGCCTTTGATTTTTTTCAGCTTCTTTCTTGCCGAAGTTCTGTTATGGGACTGAAATGCTTAATTTTAGCAGACATAAGATAAGATACAATGTTGGGGTTACAATCTGTTCTGAAGTTTGAACCTAGTGTTTTTATTTGGACCCATCTCTATATTACACTCTTAGAATGAGAAGGAGGAAAGAGTTTGTTGGAAGAAATTATTAACCAAGTTATTTAAAAAGTAGGTACAGCATTCTACGCTGCTGTTACATTCTGAGATAATTTCTGAAAACTTCATGTTTACTCATCTCGGAAACTTTTTAAGAAATCTAGGAAATCAGCAAACTGCATTACAGGCTGTGAAAACACCAAATTTGTGGTTGTGTTTCTGCTTTGAGATAAACAGATGTCTTGGATCCTGTGGCCTTCCAACAACACTCTGCACAGAAACAGGACTCATCAATGTTGAAATTTTACGTGAGTTTTCTGAGTGACCACAGCTGTGATATGGACAAAGAAAAAGATACAGACAAATAAACCCAGGCAAATAAGTAATTTCTAATGCCTTAGTGATGTGTGGTTGGGGAGGGGCCTCATGAGATAATTGAAACAGGGGCATATACATATGTTTTCTGTGAGATCATTTTTCCTCATGCTTGTATGAAGTTTTGCCAGCAAGTAATATCATTTATTTGAACAAATGTTCAAAAATATTTGAAAAATGATAAGTGAGTTGGATTCATGAAGTTAAGGAACAAAATGGAAGTAGTGGTGTCGTCTAATATCAGCTATATATTTCAGGGGAAAAAAAAAGAAAGAAAACACTTTTGTTAAGAAAAACTTTGTTTTGGAATGTCTATGTATTGTTTTTCCTAATTTGGGGGAAAAAATGAAAACAGTCAACCCACTCCTGACTTGAAATGTATATGCCAAGATTAAGTTTAGAGCAAAGAATTTTTTTAAGTTTTCAATTCTCTAAATAGGAGGAGGACTATAAAGAAAAATATTCCATGTTTCCACAACAATAGTACAAAATAGAATCATCACGTTTTACAACACTGAACATCTGGAAGTCATGTGTTTACTCCTGGGCCAGTAGGGGAGCACACATATTATTGTATCCAGCTATTTTTTCTTCTCCTAAAGGAATTATTCCCCACTTGCACAAAACAAAACAAAAAATAAAACACCCTGTTAAGCCGAATTACATGGTTAAAGTGGAATATCTCCTTTGGAAAAAGCAAATCCTGACTTAAAGATTTCAAGTAGCGCTGACTTTAATCCTTGTTTTTGTGTTGCTTTCTGCCTTTTTGATTTCTCCCCAGCCTACTGAGGCAGCTAAAGAGACTTCAGAACTGATATCCTCAAGCAGATACACACTGTGTCCCAGAGGAGAACTGTAAAACTGTAGTTATATATCAAGATATAACTCACACCATTAATCATAAGCTACAGTCCTGAAGACTCCCTTTCAGTTGCTGAGACTTCCAGGGGTAAGGAGAAACCTTCCACAGCTGTTTCAACTGTTAGCTGAGTACTATGTTCCTGCTACTCTTAAAAATAACTGCTGTAATTTGTTCATTGTACTCAGATATCTGGTCCCAAAATCAGAGCTCCACAGAAACAGGAAGGTGAAAACTGTTCAAGTAAGCAAAATATACAACTAAAGGAGTATGTTAATCATACGCAGAAGAAGGAACAGACATTCACATAATTTCTAGAAACTGAAACTGTTTATCAGTTTTAGTAATAACCTCAAGCAAACCACTTTTAGAGGGAAGAGAAAAGCATACTACTAGGTTTCTTATAATTAAATGCTGTTTCTAATGATATCTGTGCTAGCTGGAGGCACACAACTACCAGAGTTAAGTATTATTTGAAAATAGTAAGGAATATGCAAAACATCAAGTATGTGTTTTGCGAAATTATTATACATTATGAGGTTGTTTCTTTTATTTTCTTAGCGTCTTCTAGAGAATAATTTGGATAGAAAAGTATGCTGTTAGTCTTCATTCACTTTCTCTGATGTGATTCCAAAGAGTATAATAGAATTATCTCTGTTTAATAGTTGTATAAAAGCTAGCTGTTATATGGCGTGTAGTTCTCAGTACTGTAAATGCAAGTGACTAAAGTTGGAACCAAGCCTGGGTAAAGGAAGCACTGCAATTGATGTCTCTGCAGGCTCTTCCTTTCTTTGTGTGTTGGGTTGGGGCAGAGGTGCTTTTTGGTAGTGGGGGAAGGGGCTACCCTGTGAGAAGCTTTTCAAAAACTCCCCTGACTCCAAGGCATACCCGCCCCAGCCTAGCCTAAGGCGATTAGCAATAGAGAAACTCCTCCACGAATCCATAGAACCTGGAGGAGAGGCCATTGACCTGAACAAAAGACGACCATCAGCCTAAACAGAGTTTCGTTGCCAGGAGGAAGGAGGAGGAGGGGGAGGACAGAAAACCTCAGACACCAGTCAGACTGCATGGAGTAGGAGAAGGCAAAGGAGGTCCCTGCAACCATGGAGGTTCTCCACGCTGGAGCAGAAACACCACATGTAAACCATGGAGGACTCCACACTGGAGCAGAAAAGCTGAGCCTGAGGGCAAATGTGACTGAAATTGAGGCCCCAGAGATGCTCAATGCCAGAGCTGTGGTGGATCCCCAGAGGAGGGGCAGACCCCCAGAGCAGGGGCGTGAGGAGCTGGGCTGAACCAGAGGCCTGTCTGCAGCCCCTGGATGTCCCCATGCTGGACCAGGAGCTGTGACCAAAGAGGTCCGTGACTCCATGGGAAGC
>NW_010305887.1:26102-32268 GCF_000700745.2 Antrostomus carolinensis
TGTGCTACTGTGGGGGCAAAAAGATAGAGGAATCTGGAGCACAGTGATTTGAGCACGGGAAGAAGGGAGGGGTGGGAGGAAAGTGTCTTAAAGATGTGGTTGTTCTGTCTCATTTTACTACTTCGATGACTGGTAATGAATTAAATTGATTTTTCTTCCCCAACTTGAGTCTGTTTTGCCTGTGACCATAACTGGTAAGTGAGATGTCCCTGTCCTCATTCTATTCTGAGCTCCCTTTGTTGTGATTCCCTTCCCAACTCAGCGGGTGGGGGAAGTGAGTGCAGGACCGCAGGTCCTACCTGTGGGTGAAACCACCACACCCTGCTACAACTGTAAATGAGCTCTTTAAAAGGTAACACAGAGCTCAAGAAGTACAACTTCGAGTTAAGTTCTCCCTGGAGAGAGGAAACAGGAGAAGGAAATAGCAGCAAAAGGCATAGAGCCTGAGGGCAGGATAGATGAAGTGAAGATGCAGTCCACAGGGTTAAGTCCAGCTACATGTATTTTATTTTTCCAGTGTTTAGCTACATGAGCTAGAGGGGAAGGCTGCAATGGAAAGAACCACAGTGGGCTCAGGGATTGCAGGTAGTAAAAAACTTCCATGGTGTTTTGGACCATCACAGCCATAGTGCTCTCTATAGCCAGATGATGATGATGGCATACTCTGAAGGCTGGTCAGAGGTGGGTGTCAAGGGAGAAACCAGTGCTCTGACTATTTTTAATACTGTACTCCTTGCTCCAGGGAGCTTCTAAAGCTGTGTCCTAAACTTTGCATAATTCAGTGGAAACCTAATGAGACTACTGGGACAGGGGCAGATTTCTGTAGTAAGTACATTATTTTTTAACAATAAAATTACAATGTGATCTCATAATTTGTATGTCAATAGATTAACATTCATTGAATACAGGGTAGACTCTAATGTAGTTAATGAAAACAGAATTAATGAAACAGGTAAGCTTGTTTTTTCCTCTGTGGTTATCCAGATCACAGCCATGTCAATCATTTGCTGAGTCTGCAGTTAGAAACTATGTCAGGAATTTCAAAAGTCTACCTCAGAGTGTATATGATCTTTCTTTAGCTTGTACTGAAAATACGAATTATGCCACAGGTATCTGTTCTATTGCATCAAGCTTGACAACACAGTGGCCAAGAAGGACAGTTTTTTCAGACACCTGGATAAGCTCATTAGATCTACACAAACATCAAACTGTTCAAATTCATGGGAAACTTCAATATTTAAGAAGATCAGCAACTGGTCAGGTATTATTGTGAGTCCTTCAACTGGAGAGACAATCAAAGTAACCTGCTATTTAACAAACACTGAAAGCATCAACCTGTTAAATTAATAATTCTTCCTAACAAAATGTGATGGGTTAACCTTGGATGAATGCCAGGTGCACACCAAGCTGCTCTGTCACTTCCCTCTCAGCAGGATGAGGAAGGGAGAATATAAGATGGAAAAAAACCCAACAAAACCAAACTCATGGGTCAAGACAAAGGCAGTTTAATAGAAGCAAATCGAAGCTGCAAGCATGGAAGCAAAAGAAGATCAAAATATTTATTCTCTACTTTGCATCAGCAGGCGATGTCTGACCACTTCCCAGGAAGCAGTTTCAGTACATATAACGGTTGATCTGGAGGACAAACGTAAATAACGAATGCCTCGACCCCTTCCCCCTCCATCCTCCTTATTTCTGAGCAGATGTAATCTGGTCTGGAATATCCCTTTGGTTAGTTTGGGTCAGCTGTCCTGGCTGTGTCCCCTCCCAAGACCTTCCCCAGTCCCAGCCTACTGGGAGGTGGAAAATGTTGGAGAACCAGCCTTGATGCTGTGTTAGCACTGCTCAGCAGTAACCAAAACACTGGTGTGCCACCAACACCTTTCTAGCTACCAATACAAAACAAAACACTATAAGGGCTGCTATGGGAAAAATTAATGTCATCTCAGCCACATGCAATATACAAAAGCAAAAACATCAGATGTACCTAAGATTCAGTTAATGGCATCTTGCCAAGTATGTGATAATTCAGTAGCATAAGCTAAAGGACTCAGGAACTTGCATGCAACAGATACTGGCAGGACTTTGACATCATTTCCCACAGTATTCTCCTGGAGAAACTGGCCACTCATGGCTTGGATAGAAGTACTCTTTGCTGGCTGGCCGGGCCCAGAGAACTGTGGTGAATGGACATAAATCCAGCTGTTGACTGGTGACTATCAGTATTCCCCAAGGATCAGTGTTGGGGCCAGTTCTGTTTAATATCTTTATCAATGATCTGGATGAGAGTATTGAGTGCACCCTCAGTAAGTTTGCAGATGACACCGAGTTGGGCAGTAGTGTTGATCTGCTTGAGGATAGGAAAACTCTGCAGAGGGATCTAGGCAGGCTGGATTGATGGGCTGAGGCCAATGGTATGAAGTTCAATAAAGCAGGTGCTGGGTTCTGCACCTGGGTCTCAACATCCCCATGCAACGTTACAGGCTTGGGGAAGAGTGGCTGGAAAGCTGCCCAGTGGAAAAGGACCTGGGGGTGTTGGTTGATAGCTGACAAATATGAGCCAGCAGTGTGCCCAGGTGGCCAAGAAGGCCAGTGGCATCCTGGCCTGTATCAGAAATGCTGAACATGAGCCAGCCCGGTGCCCAAGAGGCCAAGAAGGCCAGTAGCATCCTGGCTTGTATCAAAAATAATGTGGCCAGCAGGACCAGGGAAATTATTATCCCCCTGTACTTGGCACTGGTGAGGCTGCACCTTAAGTGCTGTGTTCAGTTTTGGGCCCCTCACTACAGGAAAGATGTTGAGGTGCTGGGGCATGTCCAAAGAAGGGCAACAGAGCTGGTGAAGGGCCCAGAGAACAAGTCCTACAAGGAGTGGCTGAGGGAGCTGGGGGTGTTTAGCCTGGAGAAGAGGAGTTTGAGAGGAGACCTCATTACTCTCTACAAGTACCTGAAAGGAGGTTGTAGTTAGGTGGGTGTTGGGCTCTTCTCCCAAATAACAAGTGATAGGACAAGAGGGAACGGCCTTAAGTTGCACCAGGGGAGGTTTAGGTTGGATATTAGGGAAAGCTTCTACTCCAAAAGGGTAGTCAAGCATTGGAACAGGCTGCCCAGGAAGGTGGTGCAGTCACCTTCCCTGGTGGTATTCCTAACAGAACAACCTATGGGATCTGCATTTCTTGACAAAGTCAGTAAGGCAATAAAAATCTGAAATTATATTTACAGCAGTCGGAAGACTTCAATTTTGTTAGTTACCTTGAAATTTTAGGTCTGACAAAAACATACTGATAACATGACATCTGATAACAAGACTGTTTCATGATGGCATATTTTATAGAGTAAGTTAGACCAATTCTTATCCCATTGCCTTTAACAAAGAAATAACCAAAGAGAAAAACCCTAGAACTCAATATTATTCTGTCCTCCAGACATGCTACGCCCAGATAAAGCAAGGAGTTTGATCTAGATACATATTTCATCATGTGGAAATTGCTTAAACTTAATGGGTGCTGAAATCTTCAAAAATGTTTTCACACCACTGTGAAACAGAACAGCTGTGCTGGGCTGGCTGTGTAGGAAGACACAAAAATGCCACTTCACATGCTGAATGACGAGCCATAGGAATGGGTGAGGTAGATATACAGGGACACATAAGAGCACAACCTTGGGCAATATGTGTTTCATGTCAGTAGCCAACATTTACTGTCAACACAAAAATCAGATCAATATACAGTAGTCTGAATATGAGAGCCTTGGTTTGGGAAGCGCTCTTCACCCAAGGTATGAAAAAGACAGTTTCCAAAACAGCAATGTGAATAGCAGGAAGATGCTTCAGTCTAGATAGGGAGACCTCTTCTCTCAAGTTCCTTCATCAAGCTTTATATCAAAACACCTACAGAGAATGCATTTTTTCTCTGCTTCTATGGCAAAACACTACTCTTAAAACCTATCTAAAAGTTAATTTACAGGTTTTTAATATCTTATTCCATGTGGTGTCAAGGTTCTATCTGAAATGCAACTAACTACTCTTACTCTTACCATTTTCTATGGGAATTAAAATCTCTAAGTACATGGTTAGTTTCAAGTCCTTAGAGAACTAAGGTCTTATTTTCTGTATGTTGCAAGTACACCAAAGTTAGCCACAAGCCTTTTGAAAATAAGTGGTTGAAAAAGCCCTGCAGACTATTAGAGTGCAAGAGCAATTACAAAATACAAATCACTTTTCATTTTACTCTTAAAAGATACGTGATGTTTTAATAAAGTCTTTGCAAATTATGGAAAGTATACTGCATCAAAAGGAAATTATAATTAAACACAGCCTTTTTTTAACCTTATCATGGTTTTATCTGGGCTTATTAGGAAACATGTTGGAACAGAAGCTGAAGTCTTTGACTGATAATGTTTTCCTTTTAATAAGTTGTGAACTCCACAGAACACTAAGAGCCAGATAACCAATTCTTTGTAAACCAGATAAATTTAAGTTTTTAGAAAGCACTGTTGTTGTTGGTTAAATGTTGCTGTCATTTGGAAACAGAGAGACCAGAACTTTTAACATGAGCTCCTTTTGTGAACAAAACTGTCCTGGAAGAGAAAGAGACACAAAACTCATGTGAAACTTTGACCTGGAAGTAGACTAATGTCATAAAGCATCAAGCAATATTGTCCATTCTTTGAAGACAAGTTCACAGCTCATCATCATCTAAGAAGATGCTACCTTGCTTGACTGATCCAGTCCATTGTAATGACAACCATCTAGGCAAAGAAAATTTCCTCTGCTAGGCCTTCCAAAATAGAAGTCTTCCAAATACATATGCCTCAAATCTAGAAGCCTTTACTAAGTGGGGGACAATTTTTGTATTTAGAAGTAAACCCCAAATTAAGCTCACAAATCTGAACCTTTACAAATGTTTGTAGAGAAGAACCATGTTCCTAATTAAAACTCAGATTCTAATTTCACATTTTGATTTTTTACTTAAGGAATCTCAATGAATAATGTTTTTGTGTATATATGGAATTTTCTAAAACCCAAGCTTTGTGACTTAAGGCCCTTTTTTAGAGGCAGGTACTCATATTGTACAAACCTTCACCAAGAAGAGAAAATTATTCCCTCTCATGTGACTGTATTGAAAAAAAAGGAAAGATTTACTCTTTTGTAACACTCATAATAATACTAATAAACTTAGAACCTCCAGTCTATTAAAGGTTCAAATCCTTTACAAGGGTTCATGTTTGCCACATTGCAACTCACCATTTTAGAAAGAAAATCAAGCAAAGGAAAATGGTATTATGAATTCTCCAAACAAGCTAAATTCGTTTCCATGGCAAAAATGAATCTAGTGATGATTGGTACAGCACTGATGAGGTTACTACAGTGTAAAGTAGAACATGCTGGTTACAAAAGGCTTTTATAATCCCCTTGGTAATACAATATAATATCCAAATAAACCACTCCTGAAGCATGAGCTAGTGACTAAAATGCAAAAGGTTCAACATGAAAATTCCAGAAATAACTATAGGGGTCTTAAATTGTTTTTTTTTCCAAACATTCCTGAAACAGCCAGACATCTTCTCTTATACAAATCTTCGTCTCTTCCCTCTTTTAGGAATATTACCTAAAAAGTATCTAACCAGTCCAAATAAGTAATTTGTCTACTACATTTTCTTCTTTCCTTTTTTTTTTTTTTTTTTTTTTTTTTTTTTTTTTTTTTTTTTTAAGAGAAGCCTTCAAAGAGAACTGTCTTGAACCAAAGGTGAAAAGACAGTTTACTTATATTCAGACACTTAAGGAACCCAGGCTTTTCTTATTTGAGTGGATTTAGCAGATTCATTCCTTTGTTTGTTTGCTACACTTTTTACTTACATGAGATTTTACTTTGAGACAGCATTTCCATAGATACTATCTTAGAGGAAGGTATAAAGGGAAGATGACCGGCCATTTGTTGGTACACATTCCTTTTTAGTTAGTACTACTTTTATTGAATGTGATACTAGTTTGTGGGACAGCTGTATTGGGTTTGCATGGCAAGGTTTTGGTAGTGGGAGGGGACATGGGGTGGCTTCTGTGAGAAGCTGCCAGAAGCTTCCGCCATGTCCGACCCGACACAGCCAATGCCAGCCTGCTCCATGAACGGACCTGCTGCAGGCCAAGGCTGAGCCAATCAGTAACGCCT